>NW_017306380.1:146222-156769 GCF_000935625.1 Nanorana parkeri | reverse complement strand
ATATACACATACATAAATATTCCACATTGTCTCTCTCTATTCTTTCTTTCTTTCTTTCTTATTCTTTCTTTCTCCCTTCATACTTTCTCCTTCTCTACCCTGGCTGTAAACTGTGCTCTAACTAATTCTATTAGGTCACAGGCAATATATTTATTCTTTAATCCAACCCTACTTTGTTTTTTTTAAAGTTACTGATAGCCCTTAGCAAATCAAATTGAGCGTGCAATAAGAAAGTAAAAAAGCAGAGGTTACCTTTAATGAAAACCACATTTCTAAATAAGTAGATCCAGAGATATCAGCAGCTAAAGGTATAGGCAAACCGTGACTTGACTAAATTCTGGTGTTTTTAGTGTACTGTTAATGCTAGAGAATATTTTAGAAAATTGTGCACTTCCAACCTTTTGGCAGGAGTTTAAAGAAGGCCCTTTTTTGTTCCAGCATAACGTTGTCCCTGTGTACAAACCTATCTCCATAAAAACATAGTTTGAGGAGTTTAGTGTGAAGAAACTCAACCCTACTGAACACCTCTGGGATTAATTGAATTTTATGTCTAGAATTAATACCTGACCTCCCAAATTCTCTTTTAAATAAATGGCCACAAATTTCTACAGACACATTCCAAAATACTAGAAGTTCTTAATTTCAAAGCCCCAGCCTTCACACAAGAGTGGAGGCTGTCACAACTGCACAGGGGGAGCCAACTTCATATTAAAGTTCCTGGTTTGGAATGGGATAACCAACAAACTGTGATGTAAGTGTAGATGTGATGGTCATGTCATTTGTCCAAAAATGTGTTTATCAATAGCACTAGTTCAGGCAGATATTCTATAGTGCTCAATGCTTGACACCAATGTTTAAGATGTTTAGAAATTGCTAAGGTTGCACTAATAATCTACATGGGGAGATTCAGATTATGGCAAATGTCTATTTACGACTGGTTATTTTCTAATTATAAACAAATTTACAAAATGGAAACGTAAAGTGCATGTCCAGCCACAACATTTTCCCTCAATTTGGACCAAATATAGAAGGATTACAACTACCCGGGTTATACTGGTATCCACCCTAATAACATTAAAAGCCACACAGGAATACTATTTCACCCCCACTTTATTCAAAACCACCAAAAAACTGTTTGCCCCGACTTACACTTTAAAATAATTGATCTACTGACTATGAGGTTTACATCAATATATGAACCGATATAATGCACTAATAAGTGTGTGGAGAAAAGCCTGATTCTTCATTCTGCTGCTCTCAATTCTGGTCTGGATGCATCTCATAGACTTTCAATAAAGTAACTGGATTCTGGAAATGTCGTGTAAAGAAATTCCCATGTTCCTGTTTGCATGCTGCCATTCATAATTACCTAATTCTATTGGAAACGTTTCTTAACCTGGAAGGCATTTGAATTTAAACTTTTACGTATCAGATCATTGGATGGAGACACATAACCAATAAAGTGCCTAGCTCCCCCAAGCTAACCCTAACCAACCAACCAACCAACCAACCAACCAAAAAGAAAATCACTTGGGTGAACTATTTAAAGTGAACCTGTGCTTTCTTTCCACGTGACTGGACCACAGCTGTCACATGGAGGCAGGGAGAGAATCCTCAGCCCATTGATAGTTCTGACTGTAGTCAGCGCACAGAGAGGTACTTTTCCTCACTCCTAATGGTGAACATAGAGGCAGGGTAACAAAGGAAAGCTAAGTAAAAGATGACATTGGGGCTGACTTTAAAGTGAACTTTTTCTTTTCACATCAGCATGTGAAAGGGGGTAAAGGTCCACTTGAACTTTTTTGCTAAAATTAACCAAAATGACTGAAAAATGATTACATCATCACAAAATGACCACCCAGGCTCCTGTGGAGGAACCAATACATAGGAACAATTATCTTGTGTTCTACAAGTCCCAGTATTCAGTGCTCCTCTCTTACTTCCAGTCTTGTAAAACTGGTATCCCATTGAGAAAGTCAGGGGAAATATTTATAATAGAGCCCTCGACAGCAGTAAAAACACAAAAGAGGGTCTAACCCATCCCCAATAAATCAAAAGCTAATTAAAAAAATGTTTTGGCTGAACATACACTTTAAATTCCTGAGAAGGTCTCTTACCAGTTATAGTAGCCCCTTCTGTGGCTGTTACACCTCACTTAGCATTTGAAGCTGAGTCAGAAGTTTGATTGGCGGCTATGGTCAACATAAAGACTTTCTTCTGATTTTTGTAAATCCATCCAGGTGTCTGATATTAATATTGTCCCCAGATTGATGACTGTATCTTGCTTTGAATACATTCTTCCGGTCAGCGTTCCTCTAACAAATCTATTTATATTTTGTTTTGCTATTGTTTACCCTTAGGGTATGTAATGCATATTTAAGGGGGGAACCGTTGCTTCATGTCTTTATTAATATTGTGTGATTAATGCTTGTATTACAATGCAAGAGGTCCTGTGGTTTTGCTTATTTTCTCTGCCTTAGCAAGTTAATCATGTCTAGCGCCAAAAAAAAAAAAAAAAGAATAGCAAATGACTAATGCACAATGGACACAAATGAAATATTACTATACCCGTAGATATTTTATATCTGTAATAATAATGTAAGAGCCCATACATTTCAAGTGCATCTTGATCCAGTACTGCAATGTATTGAAGACAGTTGTTATCGACTATAAGACACCCTTTTTCCACACAGAAAAGTTCTAGAATTTTTTTAGACTTTAAAAGATGAAAATTCCACCATTCCATCTGCAAGGCGACCATTTGTCTTTGGCTAATATATTTTCTTAATTTGTCTTATCAGAGCACAAAATTAATCGCCACTGACAAAATGAAAAAGTGCTAATTAATCTTGCCAGTAATTTTATTAGTCTGATATTCCCTAAATAAATGTTACTGTTTATTTGGGGAGTTTAGTTGAAATGGATCGCGATCTTCTATTTCCGTCCCCTATGTTTTGTGTAGGGTGTCATGATCTTTTACATATAACGACAGAGTAGATTATGACTTATTTTGAAGGTTGATAGAACTGTAGACTCGAGTAAGAGCTCTCCCTGGTGCATATTTTTATTGTAACAAGGCATCCCGCTGTTTGCAACTAAATAAAAACCCAAGAAGATGCCATCATTCTATCGATGATGAATGCTTTCATTACATATTCTGTAGAGAGAGGTGAAATTTATAGGTAATAGCCTACTGAGGGTTGTGTATGTTTAACAATGCTGAATTTAAATAACAGATACAAATACTTTAATATTATATGAATATAATATATAAAGTGCAAAAATATAAAGATTTTTCCTAATTGTTTGCTCTAGTTTTATTTCAATAAGATAAAAAGGTCTAGTCCACTCACAACTGACATTTTATATTTGTATGGGTGCCTGTCCCTCTATTACTAACTTCTTGTTTCTCCTTGGAGTTCCACCCATTTGGAATGTCAATTTTCCCTGCTGAAAATATATGTTTTACATTGTGGATAGAAGGAAGCAGAAGTTGGAAGGCAGTGTTTCTGACTTTCTCCTTCTATTCTTTTTTTATAGGTATACTTGTGTTTTTTATTACCTTGCATTGTGCAATAATAAAGAGATAATTAGATAAATAAATAAAACATTAGAAAAAGGAATCATCAGAGATCACTATCCACTCAAAGCTGATGTTTCATCTAATTATGTTTGCCTTTCCTTGCAATCCATCAACATGCTAATGGCATTTTTTATTAAGCTGTTTTAGCAGCCAACCATTTTTAACAAATTTTAGAACTAGTGATGTCATCACTGAGTCTCTGTGCTTCTTTAAGAAATGCTGGTGGTAAGGAACATTAGGGTGCTGTTTGTAGCTTACTAAAAACATCACTCTGTCTGTCTACTTCTCTCAAAGGTTATCAGCTCTGATGCGAGCAGCGTGCTGGCTCTTAGCAGGAGTCATGCAATTATCAAAATGCTTTCATGGACAGGTGTCAGTCTGGAGGAGTGGGCATTCCCAGGCAGAATACATTTGCATGCAGACCGCCTCAGGTCACCCCCACATGTGAGGTGGCATCTCTATGATTTAAAGAACTGAAATCCAATGAATGAAAGTGTTGGGCCCGGGACAGCCAGGCTGGGAAGGAAAGAGCTAGATAATGCTGGACTTTCTGCAGCCAGAAAAGGAGACTGGCTCTATCTGACTTGCTGCAGCTTTTGTTTACCAAAATACTTTTCCAATTGGAACATGGCCTGACCCGGCCTTAAGAATAGACTTGAAGACCATTTACAACAGTAAAGTTGAAGAACTCAAGTGGATTTCATGACCACTGGGCTCCCAAGAAATGCCACCGTGGTCCCTCAAATCCCATGGTTTCTAATAATTATCCAGTGTATTTGCAACCTCACCACAGCTCCCCACCCCACCGCACACAGGGTCCTCACCCAACAGAAAGCACTACTCATGAAATCAATTCTTAGAAGATATAATCATAAAGCAAAAATCAAAGAGAAAAGAGCTGTGCTTTAGGAATTAGACCACATTACAGTGCATCAGACAACGCCAGTCTAAACAGAGAGCTATCTGGACGTTTCGCCAAGTTGTATATCTAAAGGGGTATACCATGTCCCAAAACTCTTTTTCTTGGAACTAGTGCAGGAGAAAATGATGCCGGCTACTAAAAAAACAATTCTGTGTAAGTCCACATTAAGTGTAACTTCCAATCTTTTTCTCCACAGCAAATATGTCAATGTAGCGATAACATTCTTCAATGATGATGGAGTAGGGTGCAACCAGCCTTTCATTGATTCCCTCTGGGCCAATAGAAGGCAAGTGCAAATCCGTGACACCTTCACTTTAAATAAATGTGGTGGTGGATTCCAGTATCTAAACAAACAAAGCCAAGACTCTCTCAACAGAACACCTTGCATTGTGGCAATATAAATTATTACTGTATCCCAGAAAGTTGAGACATGGACACATTCCCAAAGGCAGGAAAACAGTTATACTCCTACTGTGTCACATTTCGGACATGCCGTCAAGCAGTGACGTGCGGTACCGTTGTTTCCGGGTGAGGCATTCCCAAGCTTCGCCCCCAGCAAGTCCTGCCCCGCCACCCACCGGCCTAAGTGCCGCCCCTGTTGACCGAAGCCCTGCCCCCCATCGACCGAAGCCCCATCCCCAACCAAGGTTGTGACAGCTCTGGCTTCAATAGTTAGGTTACACAAGCAGTGGGGAAGCCCGCTGCTGTGTAACCTAACTACCTGTCAAAAGCCGGATGCAGCGCCGCCTGTAATTAACAGGCAGAGCTCTGTCCATGACAGGTTACACAGCGGGGAGGATTTCCCTGCTGTGTAACCTGATAGAAGCCAATCTGAATGGAGAAAAAGCTGTCAGCTCCAGACTTGAAGCTTTTTCCTCCATAATACTAGGTGAGACTCTGGGGGTGATTTACTAACCTAAACACACGCACGCACCAGGTGCGTGTGATTTTTACACAGCAAAGCGTATTTATCAACCAAAAAGTCTCTATAAGCATATTTCCACTAATGCCATACATGGAAAAATCATGCACATGATGCATATATAATGCTGCTTCACAGTTTAGACAAAAATGGTTAGCTCATGCATTTACATTCCTGCATTCATCAACGCAAGCAACACAATGTAGAGCTAATTTACACAACATCACCTTGCAATTCAGGGCAGGGCTTTGCACAACACACCTGCTGGGTGTGTACACTCTACAAAGGTGTTTAGATTCCACCCATAGATCATGCTGGGAGGGAACACACTACAGAGGTGTATACATGTTCGTGGTGTGTTTATAAGGTTAGTAAATCAACCCCTCTGCCTCACCGGCCTCCCCCGACCGCACGTCCCTGTGAAAATAATCAAATGCATATTACGCTTTGTACATAATGTGAACTTTGCTGCAGCTTGTAGTGTACACCGTGAATAGCGTACAATCTGCAGTGATATTAGATCACTTCGCATTTTCAGTAAATAAAGAATTTTGGAATTTCTTTAACCAAATATGTATTTATTAATTAATTAGTTAATGTATTCATGTAAAATAAATCATTAGAGAGTAGTTAGTTAAATATGGAGGCACGTTCCACGCACAGAAAATTAGGAAAGCACCAAATATAGCCATTCCTTACCATTAGACTTCAGTCCAAAACCAGACACCCCAGCAATTTGTGCCAGTGTCAACTCCCTCTCTCAGCTACATGACACTGATTAACAGCTTAGCCTATATAGATGAAATTAGAAGTTTTCTTTTCCTGGTTCAGAGTTGCTTAAACCTGACATACCAAGGAGAAATATTATCTCTTACATAGCAAAATAAATGTAATTTCTTTATACTGTATATAGATGTGGGTAATGGCATGGATACATCATTAATGGAAAGTACGTTCACTTAAAATATTGGAGTCTTCCTCAGAAGAAACCATCCATGATATATGGGATGCCATTGATGAGAGGCTTCTGAAAATGCTAATTACCTGGCCTTCAGACTTAATTTACTTCTTGAGTCACTGACCCAGAACAAGAATTCAATAAGTGGAATAAGAACTCCTGATCTACATCAATGCTTCAGGTCAGTAACTCAGAAAGTATTACAGCCACTGAATAACAGGCGGGAAACTAGCACTGTTCAGAATGAGAGATCAGCAATGGCAGCCTACATATACAACAGATTTCCTTTATTGGAACACCCAAAGGAATAGTGAATAGTGAAAGTACAGAGAAAAAGTTATGTAGACATCAAGATTCCTCAATGCTGGAGAGGATAGCCCTGCCTGAAAGCAAAGGCGATAAAATAAGTTTATAAGAAACGAGATTCCCTTTCTCCAGCTCTAAAACATTTTCAGATAATATTTGCCTCAGCTGATGTGCTCACAGAAATTATTTTTTTTTTCTCATCAAGCTGTGAATGCCTAATATGCAAATCATCCTGCTGATAGTTCTCCCATAAATGCGTGCTCTATGGGTGGCTTGTTGGTTGAGGGTTACTAGGATGCAGATTTAAGTGTATCTAAACCTACAAATATATTATATTGCAGCTTACTGGTCCTAAAATGAAGTTGCTTCATTAGTTTACTTTATTTTCAGGTCTAGTATTTCACACAAGAAAGATATGATTGTTTTATGCTTCCATTACACTTCAACAAGGACACTGCATGTATGGCAAGACTAAGCAATATTTTCTGTACTTGCTGATAAATCTCTTAGCCGGGAAACAAAATAAATATAATGCAGTCACCACATCTAAGGTATGGCAAACAGCAATATATCACTTTTTTTGCTCCTGGGTTTAGTTATCCTTTAAGACACAGTGGCCAATTTAAAATTGTATACATTCCCACTCAAAGCCAATATGTAAACCCAGAACTTTTTTTTTAAATTTAGATTTAGTAGGAAAAAGGTATTTTTTTATTGCTGTCTTTGTGCCCATTGGGGAGATTCAGTCTCTCTATGTGTCCTGGTGACCACTGTCTAAGAAACGGCAAATCTAAACTTCTGTGTTGTCAGTAGGTCAGGAATAGTAGGTCAAACTTTGTACACTTGTTACACCAACAACCGTCTAAGAGGATTTCACTTACATTGGAGATATCTCGGCTCACTTCCTGCTTTGTCTCCAGACAGGAAATAAAGGATAATCTGCCCAATGGGGCACAGATAGCAACACTAAAAAACATGACATTATAACCAATTTCAAACAAAACTCCAGTTAGATATTAGAAAAACACCAATATATGCAGGTGCTGTGTACTATTCATTTAATTTTTTTTATTTGAATTGCACTTAACACTTAAAAATGCCATGTCTCTCGCCACTTAGTCTGGGAGTGGGAGGGGCAGTACTAGGGGCCAATCAGGTACTCTATGTTTAAATATGATAACTAGGAACAGACGACAGGAGGAAACAGCAAAGAAATGACCTCATCTGTTTATTGCTCCTTCTTATCCATCTTATCCAATCACAGGCCAGGAGAAGGGAAGTTAACTTGCTGTGTTGTTTAACTGCAGTAGAAAAAGCTCACTAGGTTAGCTGTGCTCCATGTCAAGACTAGATAGAAATACCAATTCAATGGCAAGTAAAGCAGCTAACATATATGTATTTTATCTATTTAATTACCCATTTTGCTTTATTTTATTTTTAAATGTTTGACTTCAGTTCAGAAATCATTGTTATAGCCTGTTCAAGGTCCATTACATGAGCAGAATACAAGTGAGGGTACCATTGTTCCAAAACTGATTTGAAGTGCAAAATTTGTGCTATCATGTCCTGCCATCTAACACACATCTATTGTATAATGCAATGGTAGATGAGCAGACCTCCAATGTGGGCTGACGTTTAAAATTAAGCATGTTATGAAATTGCTATTCCTATTAAGCATGTTATTGGGTTTCAAAATAATGTTATGCACATTTACTGGTATGCAATGAGGAAGTCGGCATGTGCGGATACTAGTAGTGCCACTTATCTAGTGAACAACATCATTTCATTGAAAGCTGTGACCATAGACATGAGATCAAAAGTGTCAAGATTGGGGAATGCTAATCTCATGTCTACTGGGTGCCTAAAGTATATCTAAAAGCAATTTATTTTTAGTGTTAAATAGGTTGAGAAAGGGTTGGGACTTATGTCAGCAGAGGCTGGCTTATCAGGGGAAACACAAGTGAAATACGTTTTCTAACCTATCCAGACAACAGCTCTCTCTAAGAGGGGTAGGCCAGTAGCCACTGGCCTGACCCACAGACATGAAATTAGTGTGTATGTGCAATACTCACATATTTTGCAAGGCCCTCAGTGTGACGATTACTTGTCAAATTATGGCAATTTTCCTGCTCTAGGGCAACAATGTAAGCACTGGCGACCAAGAGTGATCATCACTGGGGCAGAATAACTACACAGTTAACCTCTCAACCATGCTAGACACCATCATGTGTTCTAACAGAAACACACACTGCTCACAGTATCTCCTGTTGCAGTTCTAACCTATTAAAATAAATGTCTGTATCACTAGCTATTATACCCAGACAGAAATGTAATAGAGTTTACTATACTCTCGCTTCCCTGCAAAGGCAAAAGTTATCTTTTAAATCTAATGAGAGCATTTTGAGATTAAGCTCAATAATTTTAAATATTATTTAATGAAAAGAGAAAAAAAAACGGTGCAAGTAACTATTTAGAGAAAAAAGTATTACAAAACAGACAATAGCAAAGGTAAAATAAATGGTATTAAAAATGAAAAATAAATAGTTCATGTTCATGTGGTCTTTGGTTGTGTGCAGATTACAGTTTGCATGACGATTAACTCCAACCTGATATTTCAGAGTCACTGGCTCTCATAAATGACTCTTAGCATTCCTTCATAGTTTCGATTGTAAATGAAAGCTACAGCTGCCAATTGCAGCAGTTATTTGCTGACCATACCGAGGGTGTCACTGACACTGAGTTACCCAATCTGGGGGGTGAACTAAAGGAATGCTGTAGATATTTTATTATGTCTGTTCTCCAGACTATTTACAATATGACATTTATGACATGACTTTATTAGGAATCTTTTAAAGATTAAAAGGAGATTTTATGACATATTTTCTTTGTTTCTAGCTTAGGCTGTTTTCTGTCAGTTGTGTTTTACACTGGAATTTTGTGTGTCACCTTACAAGGCTGCCTAGCAAAGACATGGATTTAAATATGACTGCTTTTGTCACCAACTTGCACATTTTGGGGATAATAAGGGTAGCATTGTCTTCAGTGTGACTTCCCTGATCTCTGCACTTAGTTTGGAGTTAATCAGACCTCATTATCTTCACACACAGCTCAATAACTGGTGATTGGGACCTCATTACACCACCCTACCCGTTAGATTTGGCTATCAGCCAACTAGTGTTTTCATATGAAGGTGTACATATAGGGGTTGATTTACTAACCTTATAAACACACCACGAACATGTATACACCTCTGTAGTGTGTTCCCTCCCAGCATGATCTATGGGTGGAATCTAAACACCTTTGTAGTGTGTACACACCCAGCAGGTGTGTTGTGCAAAGCCCTGCATGAATTACAAGGTGATGTTGTGTAAATTAGCTCTATGTTGTGTTGCTTGCGTTGATGAATGCAGGAATGTAAATGCATGAGCTAACCATTTTTGTCTAAACTGTGAAGCAGCATTATATATGCATGATTTTTCCATATATGGCAATAGTGGAAATATGCTTTTAGAGACTTTTTGGTTGATAAATACGGTTTGCTGTGTGAAAATCACACGCACCTGGTGCGTGCGTGTGTTTAGGTTAGTAAATCACCCCCATAGTTTCAGAAACTAAAAGGTTCTACCAAAAGGCAAGTGTTCATAAGTTGAACTTTTGTTATATACAACAAATGCAATGTTAACCTCTTGCCGTCCGCCCGTAGTAAAAAAACGGACGGACGGCACTGCAGCATCTGCGGGTTGCCGTCTCCAGACGGCAATTTTTTTCTGCTCGCGCGCGCCCCCTAGCGGGCACGCACGGGCAGAAAAGACCCGTTAAATGCACACACCCGTTACCGGGTGTTTCACATATAGGC
>NW_017306380.1:141046-146166 GCF_000935625.1 Nanorana parkeri | reverse complement strand
TGTCCCCAAAAAAGGGTATAAAATTCATTTCAGTACAGCGCTGCATGACGGAATAAATGTCAGTCAAAGTACCGCAGCGCTGAATACTGAAAAATGGCCTGGATGGGAAGGGGGTTTAACACCGCGGATGTCAACTGGTTAAGAAGAGCAAAACAATAAAAAAGGCAGCAATTGGGGGACAGGGGACAGGGGAAAGAGTCCACTGACCTAATTATAAGCTATGCAAGTGTATTTCCTAGTTAAAGATACATATTTACCAAATATATATTTTAAATCCAAAGGCGACAAGGGCTCACTGGCTGTATAAGGAGGAAAGATGGATTAGTACAGGAAATGCCTCTAATAAGGTATTTATTCACTCTAGGTTTAGCTAATTTAGGGGTTTTTAGTTTTTTTTCTTATTGTAATGAAAACTGGTAGATTTAGCATTTATGGGTTAAAGGATAATTTAATAGGGTTAGTTTACCCTGGAAAGGTTAACTGTTACGAGTCAATCTTAAAGGAGAACTATGGGGTTAGGCCTTTTCTCCATAGTTCTCCTTAGGGTAACAGGAGGACACAAACTAGCATCCTCCCGTCACACTAAGCTCAGTATACAGCGAGCTACAGCTCGAGGTATACTAAGACGCCGCAGCTGAAGCGGATCCTGACAATTATGTCTGGATCCGCCCAGCTGCGTGAGTGACAGCTGGCTCTGCCTATCTAGAGGCATAGCCAGCTGTACCCTCCCCTGCCTGTTCTGCCAGTCAGTGCTGGCGGATCGGAGTGGGGAGGGGGGAATCCAGCCCCTCCCCTGTCACGGCAGAGAGCCGTGACAGAATCGAGAAGTGATCGAACGCCGGTATGTGTTCGCTCACTTCCCGATCTACTGAGCCCACCTGTGACAGTCTCATTGTCACAGGTCAGCTAGAACTATGAGGTGAGTGAAAAGCACTCACCTCATAGTTCTCCTATAAGGGATAAGTTAGGGATAGGTTACAGTTCAATGTTGTACATCTGCACATTTTTTACCTTTTTGGGCTTGCATATCCATTCCTGGAGAACTTTGTCTTTGAGCCTCTCATTGGGAAAGCCAAAAAAAAAATGGGGGTCCTAAACTCTTCTTATGTGCACTGGATAGGCCTTATTGCCCACTTTTTTAAGATTCAAAGTTTGTTATTTTAACTATACTTAATTTAGATAAATGGATAAGAGCTACTAAGGACTCCTCTACCAGTTCAACATGGGGCAGGGTAGCATATAAGTCGCAACAACCACACCACTTTCTGAAGTAAAAGAGATTTGCACATCAACATAAAGCTGGTATTTAAAAAGCGGGGAGCCTTCTTTTTTTTATTGTTCTGAAAGTTATATGGGAGTTGACAAACTTGCAGTTCTCCCCAACAACCTGTATATCCAAGTTGGGCTAGTATCCTCTAAAGAGGTTTTTCTTAAACTATGGGTCGGGACCAAGATAAGGTCGACACATGACTGTGTACTAAAATGTAGCCTAGTTTGTCAAAGCACAAAATTAGTGTTACAAAAGAGTGATAAAACTTATTTGATCTATATTTCAATTCAGATATTACCGCAATCTGAGATGTAGCCTCTAAACAATGTAGTTAATATATCAAGGAGAGGCCTTGTTTCAATGGGATTTAAACATGATAAATATTCCCGCCCACAACACCACCACCCCTCTCAAAATCTGTGAAACAATGAAATTAAAATGATTGACAGCACAGACATGCACATGGACGGCAGGGAGCAGAGGGAATTACACAGACAAGGTTGTGAGGTGAAGAGACCCCTAGTTGAAAATGTCAAAAACAAATATAATGAAGAATTTATTTCTCTCGACTTTACTAAAGATTATAGAAATGGTGAAGAGCATGGACAATGTGTTACATGTGTTATTTGTCTTTGTTTGGCTTTGCTGACATTTTGGTAATAATTATTTTCTTGGGACCCGCTACCATAATTCTTTTCTTTATGGGTCCTTGGATTAGAAAGTTTAAGGACCCCAGATCTAGAAAAATCCTGTCACCATTGGAAAATAAAAATATGATAAAATTAAGAAACAAAAGAGGAAAAACAAGTGGAGAATGACTACCCGTGTGGCCAGATTGTAAAAATAGGTTAGGACAACTGGGTAGCAAACTCTTTTAATAGTAACTGACCACAAAACGGAATCAGGCCTTTCTATGTATTTACATTCTTAAAATGATTTAATATGAAAAGAACAAAAAATGTTTGTTACATGTATTCTGCATCAAATATATACCTCTGTGATTTCTATCTTATCCATGTAAAATTTAAAACAAGAACTTGATAAAAGCTTAGGCACTGGCTTCAGTGCTAGGGAAGCTAGCTATTGGTAATTGCTTTAAATTCAGTTTGGATACGGATGGACAGAAGCTTAGCAAACTTCAGAAACATCAATTAAAAAACAAGTTCTGGGCAGTAGGCATCAAAAATTGATAAAAAAACTCGATTTTAGGTTTTTAGATTTAGTGTTGAAATCAATCAACTGCAAACAAGATTTAATTAAAGAATATTATTTCAAAGTGTAATTACCTACTGGGTTCAAAATGAACCTCTATTGCCCGTAATGTTCCCCTACTGTGATCCCACACTGAAAAATGTTGAGTTTTAGATTAATATGCATCTTGTAAGTACAAGCCGTAATCGCAATCTTAAAGGACATTTAAAACACACTTGGAATCTTCTATGCAATCAAGCACAGTGTGACTACAATGTCCACCGTGCTAAATTTGTGATTACATTTTTATGTGCATGATTTAAATCGTTTTAGCAGCAGTCCAGGGAGCATTTTTCCCCTGCATATTAATTACACAAAGGCTTTGTCATGTGAGAGGCTTGGTGGTCATGGTCTGTAATCCACTTCATTTTGAACTACAAGAACAGTTCCCGAACCTGCTGTGCACATCAAGCTTAATTTTTTTCCTTTTTAAAAATCTAGATTATGCTGAGATGGTTAACAGGTACAGTCCTCCTTAAAGAAATTAATAGTCATTTATTTAATGACATATGTAAACTAATTGCTTAAGATCTAAATTTGCAAGAGCACACTCTCTAGGCTATTATTAATAAATTCTTTAATATATGTTTTCCTTTGTACTGGTCTCGAAGTACATTAACATCAAAGTCAGATTTAATTGGCCCTTTTCATTCTATAATTATATCTTAACATTCTTCTGTTGAACTGTTTGCTGTTGACTTTTCTTGCTGGAATTGTCATCTTTTCTATTCCGAAAAATGGGGGTTAATGTCATGCAAGTTGAGATGGAAGAAGGAAATGCGAAAGAGAAAGTGAACAACTGCCAAAGTCAAAAAGTTAGTTGACTTTGGCAGTGCAAATTTTACAAGGCAAGAAGAGCTAGGATCAAGTGTGGAAAGGTATGTTAACATAAAATAACATAGCAACCATAGATAGCAACAAGCATAGTATGTGTCCATGTAGAGACATGTTTCCTAAGAGTCTGCATTTGTGTTTTTGATGTTTTACAAAGAATCTTCAAGAATGTTGTGCAAGTTTGTCATCAGGAGGTTGGACCATGCTCTAACAATACAGCTAAGCCCTGTTTTGGAATGGTCCTTTGGGAGAGGTTTTTTAGTCCCCACGTTTGGGAAGGGAGCAATTCTTCTGCTGGGGAGAGGTCCTCTAGTGAGTAGGCTGTGTACCTAATCTAAGGCCCCAGGGCTGAAGCCTGGGCCTAGAAGGCTTGATTTCTTGCAGGATATGTGCCTAGGGGCTACGAGCCTGGAGTAAGTGTCCTAAAGTTGCAGTTAGAGAACTGGGACTAAGCTAAACAAGAACCTCACATTTGTGGAGAGTTAATCCAGTGGTAGCTATGTGCTCCTGGAGTTGAACCCCACCAGGTAACTGTTAGCCCTGAGAAGTTGTAGAGGCCCAGATGTTGGATTCTTGGGTATTACACCCTTTCATGTCCACCCCAAGTTCTGCATTAAATGTGTACAGTAGAAACGCATAGAAAAACTGGACCTGCATTATTGCAAAATAATAGTAAGTTTAACTGCCTACGGTGTTCAAGGTGGTCTTGAAAGTATGAAAGTAATGGACTTCAAATATCTATACTGTATAACCAGTGTCTTCAGAAAGCAGCCTGTCCTCCACATACAATGCTTGTTGGTCTTTGTTGAAAGTGGGTAACAGTTACAGCTGATGTTATTATCTCACTACAAAGATGTTATAGTGTACAAATAACACCAAGACAAATTTACAGATACAGAAGTAACATATAACTACAGAAGTCCTCTATCATGGCCAAGTAAAGCCTGTTACGTCTGGGCGTATATATGAATGTACTGGAAATTTTAATTGATATAGTTCAATAAAGCTTTAAGGTGCTACAACAGTTTGATTTGCCCTTTAATACTGTCCTGTATGAACTGCCCTCTTCCCATAGTGATCATTTATGTTATGTTATGAAAATTTGATTTTGCTTTGTAAATGTAAATTTTTTTGTGGTTTCTTTAAGGTGTGTGAGCTTGTAAATATAGTTCATGACTTTGAGGCATGGGAAGATGCCTGGGAAAAACTGGAATAGACAGCCTGGACTCCAAGGTGATTATGAATAGGTACAATGTTTTGCATTTAGGAGTAAGAGTGTGCTGTTGCCCCTGCAGTGCATTTTGTGGCTTGGTGAGCAGAAGAAAGAGAAGGAGAGACCACTGTTGATGGATCTCCATCCGTAGTATATTTCTTGTGGCCAGTGAGCCTGTCTTAGAGAAGTAGGGAATCCACACAGTATCCAGCCAATTGCTGTGAGAGCTGAAAGGGACCACAAGTAAGGGCCTAACCCATGAATAGTTGCTTATGTCTGGAGAGTTGACCTCTCTTTTTCTGAAGCAATACTGAAGAAGAGAGGTCAACTCTCGAAAGCTTGTCTTTTGAATATTATGTTAGTCCAATAGAAAAGGTATCAATACATACTGCAATACTCTGTTTTTATATATATATATATATACTGTATATATATATGTATATATATATATACATAGATACATATCTATCTATCTATCTATCTATCTATCTATCTATCTATCTATCTATCTATCTATCTATCTATATATATAGATATATATACTGTGTATAT
>NW_017306380.1:83397-140898 GCF_000935625.1 Nanorana parkeri | reverse complement strand
AATTCAGTTACAGAGGACCTTAAGTGTGAAAGCTGTGCTCAAAAAATGCAAGCAGATAACAAAGGACTAGTCACCAGTATTGCATGCAGGCTCCCTGCAGCTGATCTTTTACTTCCAATGCCTTATTTTGCCTGTATCTCTGAAAGTGTCTATCTTTGTAGAGGCAGCGCTTCCTCATGTCGGAGCTGCCTCCTGCCCCCCCCCCCTACAGTGGCTGGTGATTTGTTGACTATTGGAAGCAAATATCTACAAAACAAATAAAATAGAAGCAGGGACATCTTTTTCTCTAGCAACAACATTGGGCGGCACAATAATGTCCTCACCAAATCTGAATGAACATTTTGTGAGACTAGCAGTCAAATACCTTAGATGACTTCACACTGCAAATAAACCGCTATGATGCTCAGGAGTGCCTAGACACAGAAAATGCATTGATATTTTTCAGGAGGAATTCAATAAAAGAGGTAGATTTTTCAGGGTACTCCTTAGACAAACTTACCATTTTTAGTTGTTCTCTATAAATTAGCCAATGTTTACTTTTTTAAGTTCAGGTCCAGTTTAAGGAAATGCACTAAGGTTGTGAGGAAAAACTACACACTTACACAGGTAAAATGTGACAGCCCTTTAACCAGGAGATGGAGGAAAACCTGAAATTGTCAACCCAAAAAATACATTTTAACGGGCACCCTTTAAAAATATTACAATTCACAGGTGTGGTATTGTATTAGTTTTAATAAGTATCTTATGTAGTAAAAAGCAGTAAACAGTAGTATAAACAGTAGTAGTGTAGTAGTAAAAAGTAGTAAAAAGTAGTGTGTTTATGTACTTAGGTTGAGGTACTAAAGGAGTACTTTTCAGTGTTCACTGAAGCAGAACTCCAGGCAAACATGTTTATTAAAATGTACTGTAGTAAATGAGATTGGCTCCTTGTGTCGCTTCTCCTTCCCCCTCTCTGAGCTCTGTTGTACAGACTGCAAGCTGGTATCAAGTCAAATTCTTACTCCACATTAAAGAAAATATTTACTGATTACTTAATGTGAGAGTTGCAATAATCTGTGTTTTTTTAGGGGCTTTTGGACACTTTTATTCATCCAGATGTCTAAATAACACAGTGTTCTGCCCATGCAGGAGATGCTTAGCATAACAACAAACACAGCTCTGACTATTCCTTCTTTAGACAGGGCTGCCTCAGTCTCAGCATGCCTTCTAAACTGGCTCCATTAGTCAGCAGACAGGACCTCGAATCTACTCCCATACAGACTGCTACTAGCTTATCTTGGACATACCAGGGACTACCTCTGTCCCTTCACAATCCCCAACTCTCAATCTCAGACATCAGTCTGGCTCAGCTGCCTGTCTCTGTAGGTGCACACATAGGACTCATTACTTAATAGAGAATACTCTTTTGTAGGCAACAACCATCTCTCTTCAATCATTTTAAAACTGGAACTATTTGCATTTGTAACTTTACCTAGCGACAGCCTGTCTGTCACACTGCCTAGAGCTTAGCTTTAAATACCCAATTTGTATTTCTTGCCCTAGATGTAATATAATTACATAGTTCACTTGGTTGAAAAAAGACCCCATACCCATCACAATCAACTTTTCTCAACTCCTGCTCCAAAAGAAGGCAAACTTGCAAGAGTTATACAGATTGATCTTGATGGCCTTTTTTAAATTATTGTTTTTAAGCAGATATACATGCACTTCTGTTAGTGGGGAAGCATCTAATGATCAACAGCATCGTAAGCAGATTCTGCATGTCAAAGCGTGATGCATGGGATTCTTTTGTCACAGGAGAGGGAGGAGTCCCATTTCACTTCTTGATGGATCAGAATAACCCTTAAACCTCCCTACACATAATTTAAGGACAGATCAGAAGGAGTGACCCAGATGCCCTGTATTGCTTATGGTCCAGATAAGAAAAAGTATGTAAAATTCCCTTCTCCCCCCTCGTAGATTACAATTTCTGAAAAGTAAAAAGGAGGCAAAGTGCAGAACCAAAGAAGATGTTTAGCACTGCTCATCGTCAGTAAAATGTTCAACACCTTCCTTGTTATTCCATCTGACCTCCTACCTTTATTGCTTCCCCATGGAAATTACTGACTTGTAGATAATTAGAATTTCTTCTTACTGTGTCACTCACCGCCTCCTAAAGCCGTAAACCAGTAACCACAAAACCACTTAATACACCTACAAATTATGTTAAATCTCTTAAAACTATGATTTTCCTTCTCTAAACCTTGTTGATTTGGCAACGAAAAAAATCACTTAAACTCGGGTATTTTTTAAAAGTCAGTCTTTATTAGAAATAAAGGTTATTAAATAAAATGGAATAAAACGGGTCTTCTTTTGTTTTCACGTTTAATTTTGTATTGGATTTGAGCAGCAATCTATGAAAGATAGGCAAATATATATACATACTAATTTGCATATTGCTAAGACTGGGCGAACGTGATTTACTAGCTATTTTTTATTCTGTATATGATAAATATAGTTTGTCTGTATAATGACTGCACACCTGGCATTCGTCATATATGCCAATTAGCATAGATTATCGATTCTGTATTTACATAAGCATTTTTTGGATGACCCGTAATGCTCCTACATAGGGTGCCTGTTCCAACAGACAAATGAAAATCGACGGAAGGCCATCTACATTTTATGAATATCTGCGGTTGAATCGTGCTTGGCTTAATCGCTTTAAAATTTTGAAGGCACAGCAAAAATGTAATATGTTGATGAAAAGGCTACACTGATAAATTATAATGGTAGACCTTAATGAACAGTGGGTAGGTTTACCTTTGGCATTCGACAATCGTTGCAAAAAAAAACACAGGATGCCGATTTTTCTTACTGCCAAATGACTTGTTTTAATAATTTGTTTTCGCGTTTCTGTGGCTAAGCAAACAGAGGAAGTCTCATTAAATTAAGCTGACTGGTAGAATCCAAGAACAGCCAATGTACTTTTTGTCCACAGAGCTCTAGCTAAGGTCTCGCTATCTGGGAGCTTCCTATTTACACATAGCCTTAGTCTCTTCTTCTCGATACAGTATGTAAATTATTCTTCTTACAACTAAATGCTAAAGTCTACACTATTAGTCTTCCACTTCATGATCTCCACATGGGGCTGTTAGAGGGATAATGTACCATACAATATACGGTTTACTTTTAATTAATAGGGAAAAAAATGTGAAATGAATATTAAACGTGGCTTAATGTGAAAGAATGAGAAGAACAAATCAGTGTGGGTATTTTTAATATTCCAGAGTTATTTAGCATTACAAAAAAGCAAGGACTTTTTTTTATAGCATGCAATTATATTTTCAAACAGAAGGTCAGAAAAACAGAAAATGTTAGAAAGAAAGAAAAAAAATTAAAGAGATAGAGCCAAGTACAACAGAGTGTTAAGATGTGTATGTACATGTACAGGGCTATCTGTCAAAGTTGACAACCATGTTAGTTTATCTTCTACAGTATCACGAGAGCAGAACTGTTGGCTGAACCCAGTGAATTGTCATCCGGCGTTGTGCCCCAGATCAGTGAAGACATGTGTTTTTCAATTTTGTTTTATAGGAATATTTATAGTAAAACCCATTGTAGTAACATTAGGGTTTAAAAAAAAAAGAAAATCAGGTTAGGTTTTGTGAACACAAATGTCATTATTTTAGATAGCTATGTCTGACATGGATATATGGTGTATATTCTATAAGGCCTGTTTTAAAAACCTATTATGTTCAGTAGGTTACAAAAAAAATATTATGAAAACAAAATTGTATGTACAGCCCAAACTTTTTATTTAGATAGTGGAGAGAATTATTAGAACCACTGTCAGATTTTCATTGCTATCTATATCTTTACACCCTTACTTTTTGTCCTTTGACCAATGTCTCCCAGTGATGGGGAATCTATAATTTTACAGTTGCTACTGTAATAGATGTTACTGAACAAGATATCTTGATTCAAAGAAGAAGAAGACCTTTAACCAAAACATTAAATATTGTGGCTTTTAAAATGTTGGCCACCTGTACTGTACTTCACACTGGTTTGGTGGAGGATTTCTTGGTTCACCTCACCAGAATTGTATAGTTACACTTTTTTAGTGTTGCATTCCAAATGTGTCACTAGAGATTTGAAAATATCACAATATCTGGTATTAATGCAAACTAGTAATTTTTATAAAATGCTGGAATCCAGTTTGAATTTTGTTCTGTCTGGTATTAATGCAAACTGATAATCTTATACATTTCTGGATTCCAATTTGAATTGTTCTGTCATCTTCTGGCTCTATATATTCTATGTAATCCATAATCTTTATGTGCCAATGAATGAAATTCAAGCACGTGGTATAGAAGAATCACAATTCAAAAGTCAATAATTCTCAGTTCGTGTTACCTGTAAGGAGCCATGCATGGAAAACAGTTTCTGTCAGGGATGCATTTATGATGTCTTAAAATGAGTCTATGGCGAAAAATCGTTTTTCACGTGCATCAATAGGGCACAGTCCAGGCAAACTGGATCATATGGTCCTTGGCTACCAACTGCCATTACACATTTTAGTCAAGTGTGACATTACAGAAAAAAATTAGCTGGCCACATGTACATAGAAAATTGCTAACTATACACAGAAACAAGGTTATTAATCAAATAAAATGAATTGACCAACTGAACTTTTTAATCAGCTAAATTCATCCAGGGTTCATCAAAACAAAGGATGTACAAATTCTTATAGTTAATTTCCTTTAGAAAGCAGCCACAGACTGTGTAGAAAAGCCGATCCCCTGCAAGCATGCCGCAGAGAAGAAAACTTTCTATCTGTGTGGAAGCAGGGGTCTCTCTGCATAGGTCTGACACCCTGTTACTGCAGAGAGACCCCTGCTTTCACACAGAGAGCAAGGATTCTTCTTTGCAACATTTTTGCAGGGGGCAGGATTTTCTACTTAGGCCGTGGATGCTTTCATAAAGGAAATTAACTATAACAATTTGCACATCCTTTGTTTTAATGTCCATGGAACTTCATTCCAGTGTACGTCTTTGTGAGTCTGTGGGGTTGATTTACTAACCTTATAAACACACCACGAACATGTATACACCTCTGTAGTGTGTTCCCTCCCAGCATGATCTATGGGTGGAATCTAAACACCTTTGTAGTGTGTACACACCCAGCAGGTGTGTTGTGCAAAGCCTTGCATGAATTGCAAGGTGATGTTGTGTAAATTAGCTCTATGTTGTGTTGCTTGCGTTGATGAATGCAGGAATGTAAATGCATGAGCTAACCATTTTTGTCTAAACTGTGAAGCAGCATTATATATGCATCATGTGCATGATTTTTCCATATATGGCATTAGTGGAAATATGCTTTTAGAGACTTTTTGGTTGATAAATACGTTTTGCTGTGTGAAAATCACACACACCTGGTGCGTGTGTGTGTTTAGGTTAGTAAATCACCCCCTGTGTGTTTGTGTTTGTGTGTGTGTGTAATTAAAGGGGAGTGAGGTTACATGCCATACACATCAATATAATTTGCTTTATAACTTGCCAGTTATATTTACTGCCATATACATCTTTGATTTGACTGTGTTGGCAACTTTGCAACCAGAGAAATGTGAAGCCTTTGTGTAAAGAGGAATAAAAGGGTTGCATAATTGAAACTTCAGCACACAAGGGTAATGAGGGTAATTTATTATAGGCTGTGTGGAACTTTATCAGAAACCCTTAATAGCAAGTTTGGGTTTTGCAACTGCTGACATACGGGTGGATAGCTGAAGGAAATGATCAAATCCACAAGCAATGATCTAGTCAGAAAACAGGTTGGGGTAAGGGCAGATAATGTTCAGGCAGGGTCACAACTCAGGTAATGCTCAGGGCAAGCAGGAGAGAGACAAACAGAGGAAACTACAGGAATTCAGGTTCACTACCCCATAACTAGTATGTGACCCTAGAGTCAAGAAACTGAAGCTTCTATCTGAAACTTGTCATATAAGAATTTTGCTGTATGACAGATTTTCTTTAACTGTGCTAGCTAAAATAGCCCTGGTCACTGAGTCTTCCAGAGGTGATATTGATATTAAAAAAATATATTTCAATGAAAAATGTGAGGCAGGTCATTTGCAACAGAGTGCAACAGAAAAATATAGATATGTGACAACTTTGCGGTAAACACTTTGTTCAAGAATCAAGAGTCATGCCCTGGAAGAACAGCAGCTCTGATGATTAATTGAACATTCTGGCCTTGGGGTGGACATTATTAAAAATCAAGGTTTTTCTCTGTTATATGACTTACAGAATTCCTTGCAGGTTGCTGTATATTTTATTGGGTCTGCATAAAGATAATTAATAAGCGCTGGGAAAAAAATGTCATTTTAATGCTAGATCCAAAACGTCTGCATAGTACCTCTCTGACATTAAAATAATGTGCACTGTTATTCACCTAATGATGGATGAAATATGTACATTACTCTTTGACAGCCCGTAGAAGCAGAAAGTCACTATTTAAATAGACAAAACAAACTGGAGGCAGAATTCGCAAGGCTTTAACATTGCAGTTCTACATTTTAAAATGTTGAATTTACAATCTCTGAATTTTTAAAATAATTTTAACTTTAATTTGAACATATAAAGGAGTATCAAAGGCTTTAAAGCTCAATTCTAACGTGAAAAAATATGTAAATATTGAGTCTGTGGCATGGGTAAAATAATGAAAAAGCAGCTCTGGCTTCTATATTCACCTGATCTCCAGCGCTGTCCCCTGAAGACTCCCCAGCTCACCAAACCAGCGCCTCTTCCTTCTTGGTTGAATGACGCCTAGATTCATTGAGCCAACTTCCTGTCAGACCAGAGTGTCAAGGGCCACTCCCCAGCCTGGATGCACAGGAAAATTCTGCAGAAAGCAGCAATATTACCTGGTGCCGATCTCTGCAACATTCAGGATCCACCTACCACCGGAGGAAGAAGAGAGTAAGAGGACCTGTAACATCACAGAAAACAACTGGAAATTTTTATGTATAAAGATGTTTAAAGATTTATCCGTCTATAACATATTTTATTTTCTCAATAAGGTAATCATATAAGGAAGGTAAAGGATAAGCTATCAATTAAAAAAATAAGACATATGGAAATAAAATGTGTAAGCCCATATTAGGTGGCATTGTCCTCGGATTGTACCTTCCTGGAGAAAGGTCTTTGAAGTTTATGACATCAGGATCCTCTGTCTTACGAACCCCCCAAGTTGCACTACTTTCCATGTTACCTGGTTCTCTTCCATCCATTACAAAGGAACTTCTCCCCTTTATCCTAATGGCGGCCAGAGCAGTTATCCCGAGACATTGGAAGTCGGACCTGACTCCCTCCTTACCAAAGTGGGTTGACAAAATCAATTGCCTGATGCACTTGGAAAAGCTCAATTGTATAACAGGTATTCTCAGTTCTCTGCTATTTAGACCATCTGGATCCTCTTTTGAGAAAGTGTTGAGTTCTCCACATTGGGAGATTGACCAGGCTTCCATCTGTTATCTCAATTTCTTTCTCTCATTGCACTTTTTAGCGTCGTTGGCACTTCAGGCTCCCTTCCAAATTCTTTGTTAAGGTCTATCCTTTTCTGTTCACTGTATCTTTTCCTTATTTACTTTCTGGCTCTTTCTTCTTTTTCTCAGTTTTGTTTGGGGTTTTCAGTGTCGTTTCGACAATGAGATATGAAGTGTCAGAGGGGAACAAAGTCAGCTCTAATTTTGTACCCAGAGACATCGGTTTACCTCTCCGTTTCATTTAATAGACTTCATCTGTTGCTGATTTCATGCTTGTATTTTTGGACTTACTGTCTGTTTTTAGACTAAACGAGGCCCTAAGTCTATCTTATTGATATTTGATGTCAGATTCTATATTATTTTTGTCAACTTGTTTATACCCCTTATGGTTGGATATTTTGCTTGTGTTTTTTTTAGTTACTTACTGGAAATGTTTACCAAATATACAATATTTAAAATGTGTAGGAACATATGAAACATTATTTTTTTTTCTCAGATCCTAGGGGATAAAGTTAAATTTTTCTTTAAAGAGGGCCTAAACTCTAAAGTAAAGATTTGCTATCTTATAGAAAACAGCTAGAAATGATAATTGTGCCTAATTAGAACCCTGAAAGATTTAGCTTTTCTTGTCTTAAATTCTTGAACAGTACACTTCCTGCCTATGAACTCCAGTAACTTGAGCCTTTAAGCTGTAAATCGGCAGTCTGAGATCACCTAAGTTATTGCTGTCCCTTAAATAATCTCAGGAAATTTGGAGTGATATTTAGTGATGTCACTGTGCTGCTTACTGCTCTCTTTGCTGAAGAGAAAACTGTACCTGCAGTGCAAGCATCTCCCTGCTTTTATGTCATCCATTTTGTTTAATAAGTACACCATTGATAACACTAAAACAAAACTATTGCAGGTGTATTTTATGCAATGGTAGCTTGTTTGGAACATTTTGAACTTCATAAAGTACTTGCATCTTCAACTTTGCAGCCTTTCTCCAGATGCACAAGGAAATTTTTCTGAAAGGCACTTTCACCCACACAGTTAAAAGCAGGATTGGTAGAGTGAGCCATGAATTCGGAATATGTATGCATATTTTTTGTGAAAAGAATGTTCATAAAAGCAAAAGAAGGTGCTTTTTCTTTACTATAGTTTTCGGTGGTACTCACATACATTATCAGCTTTTCTCCACATCAATATCTCTTATCACATTTCCATCTTTCTGATTGGATCCAGGTGGCACCTCTTAATTTTGTGCATATCTTGCCCCTGCTGTCCCTGCAAAAGGGACGAGTGCCAATACTTGGGGTTAGATGAGTTACTGGGGTTGATTTACTAACCTTATAAACACACCACGAACATGTATACACCTCTGTAGTGTGTTCCCTCCCAGCATGATCTATGGGTGGAATCTAAACACCTTTGTAGTGTGTACACACCCAGCAGGTGTGTTGTCCAAAGCCTTGCATGAAGTGCAAGGTGAAGTTGTGTAAATTAGCTCTATGTTGTGTTGCTTGCGTTGATGAATGCAGGAATGTAAATGCATGAGCTAACCATTTTTGTCTAAACTGTGAAGCAGCATTATATATGCATCATGTGCATGATTTTTCCATATATGGCATTAGTGGAAATATGCTTTTAGAGACTTTTTGGTTGATAAATACATTTTGCTGTGTGAAAATCACACGCACCTGGTGCGTGCGTGTGTTTAGGTTAGTAAATCACCCCCACTGACTCTCTTAGTTGTAATCAACTAAGCCAGCATGGTTCCTGATGATCACTCTCTCTCTGTGATCATCCCAAATATCAGCTCTAAGGAACCCATCTGCTAAGAAACCGCACTCTTAGAGTTTCTCCACAGCCATAGTGCACCAACTTTAGCGTTTCCCCCATTAATCATTAGAGTGGATCACCAAACATCTTAGTCTTTAGTAAGCATTGTAACATTACAGTAAAAGCTAGTCAAACTTTCTGGTATTCTGCATTGTCAGCAAAGTCAGACATGCTGTCCCCCAAAATATACCAAGAACAACTGGAAATTCTGTACATTCCCGATACATCATTAAATATATGTTTACTACCTTTATAGGATCATTCCATGTAAGACTCATACTTTAGTTGTTGGTAGATGGTCTAAAAGATCTAGTCATCTATTTACTTGTTTCATTTTTTAAGACAAATACTTATTTTATCTGTCAAAGACGTTTAAACACCTCTGCACTTGAATTCTCAACTACAGTACCTTCTCTAGAAATGATGCCCTACTGGGCAGTTATTCTCACCCTTCTCAATAAATAACTGCAATTTGTTCATTTTTTGAGGTGTAAGGATGAACTTATATTGTAATTACATAAATTTAACCTACAGTTATATAAAAAAAAACACAAGGCAGAAATTCTAGAAAACACAAAGAGTTCATGCTGTATCAGCTACTTTGGTAAAACATTCCATGTACAGAGGTGTCAAGTGAAGTAACGCAAGGTTAAAGCCGACAACTGATTAAGTGAATTGCAAAGGTTTGAGAAAATCTTTGACATAAGTTCAGCTACATCTTATGATAAGCGCCAATCTATTAACTTCATCGTGACACCTCAGTGGATTCTTCAATGGAACAGTGCAATACCTTGTTGACTCGCAAGATGGAGTACTGCAGGGCGCTGATTCGTGAACAATCAATCATAATGTCAGCAGCTCTGCCATGTAAGGTCACATCTGGTTCCTCAAACAGAGTCTTAGCATTCCGAATTTAGAACTTCGAGCTCTCCTTTTTCCTAAGTTTACGGTACCAATATGTTTTATGTGCCGGTAATGAAAATTAAACTACACGCTAATGTCACCTTGATTTAATATGTACATGAATGCTCCTGGTTGCCTTTATATATCTGTTTTATTCTACCCCGTTATCTTGTCCTGTTGTGATATCCAACTAACAATTTACAAATCATTTTTAGCTGCATGTTTATATTGTAAAGCAAAGTTATATATGAGAGATAAAATTATAATAATGTTAATAAATCACAGCTGTGCATTAGCCCACCAACACGTTAGCTTATGTTTTCTTTTTATCTTGTTTAATAAAAAAAAAAGAGGAAAACCATCAAAGAAGACCTTTGTTCCAGAATTACAATATCTATTGTATGCTTAAATAAAATCCAGACAATTACACGATTCCTATGTGATTTTCTTCTTTTGTGTGTCCAGAGCTATAATTACAGCTTAAATTGTTTTAATATGACACAGGCTAGTCTGTCAGTTTGCTCAGTTTGAATTATTTGGAGCTTTTCTGTTTCAAGCGCTGACTGTTTACTTAGCAATATCGGGCTTTGGCTAATGATATGTGCATAAGACACCGCTAAGTGGTACATCATCTGTTTACATCGGCTCAAACGATTAATGCATGTTAATTTTTAATTACACTGATTATATTAGAGGCACTGTGTGTTCTTTTTTTACAGCACGCAGATCAAATAGTCTGTTTATGTGATGAACACAAATGTTAATGGGAAAAAAAAATATAGGATCTTGAAAAATAAACTGGATGATCTTTTCTTATTAAACAAATGTTTTTATCATATAGCCTGAAATGTAAATATATAAGTAGAGACAAGAGATGAACAAGGAAAATCAGTGTAAGGAAAGCATGTAATGGGGTCATTTAGAGATCTCCCTTACCGTAGTTGCGATGTATGACTGAGTCGGAGAGAAAAGTACTTTTTTGCTTCATGGAATTTTTTTTTTCACCCCACTTTGGCACCTAGAGATTACTGTAGATCAGGAGAGGGAGGGCCAACACTCTGGATCAATTAGGCTCTAATACATTGCACAGTGTGGTCAGTCTAACACTGGTAGATAGCTGACAGGGGACAATAGCAGAGCAATCCCCTCGTAAGTGTACAGAGATGTTTGCACAGCGCCATCCGTGCGGTCCCCTTGCGCTACGCAAATACTTATATGCTGTAAGACCATAGTGTGAATGGTATTTGGAACCTACAGCCTCATAAGTGGCCAGGTTGGGGTGTCCTAAACCAGGCTGCATTGATTAAAATGTATTTCCACTTTTGCAGATAAATTGGAATAAAACCTATTTAGTATTTGTTACATGTTCCTATTCACATCATGCAACTTTAAAAAAATAAACCTATTTAGTATTTGTTACATGTTCCTGTTCACATAGTGCAACTTTAAAAAAATAAATAAATGTAGTTAATGTTTGACACAATTACCCATGTCTGTAGTGTGCTCGCAGTACATTCTCAGGTGTAAACTAGATGTGCAGGAATGTCTGTCTTAACAATGGCTTAATGCCCAGGCCCCAGACTACACAACTAAATGAACGTATGAATAACTATAAACACACTTTAAAACAAGCCCTCGTTTACCTCTGTAGCTTTAGGCATTGTGAAGAAACTTAATTTTCAATGTTTACAACATAGGCACTGAAATCACAGCTATTTTAATTGAAGCAGAATCTTGGCAACCTGCCAGATTTCTAATGTAAACACCGGTCATGTGTTTCCAAGCTGTTAAAAAAAGACTGAAATGCAACTTCAGAATGAATTACTTCACAATACAAGCAGCTAGGGAGGTTAGTGATGGTTTGTTTTAAAGCTGTTTTTACTGCTTTTGAAGCATATGTGAATATTTGAATGTCCGTAGTTTGAGCACCATTGCAATTTAAACTTAGCTTTGTGTAAGCTGGAATTCACCTTCAGGGCTAATATTTGTTGGAAGTAAGGGAGTTCATAAAAGCTGAGTCATCCAGGCAGCAACCAATTTAGAGAACACTTCATAACAACTAAACAGTGCCTCAACAAGTAAAACCAGAGTCCTTTCCAAAGTTAAATATTGATTTCCTCTCTTCCCTAGTACATGACAACAATGGGATCCTTCCACTGCCTTCTAAATAATTATGTCTTGTTTTGATTAAACATATTGATTGCATTAATATTTGATGCAGGACAACCATATTGAAACCCGCTGACAGTTCAGTGAAACCTAGAACAAGTCAGGCATCAAATTATATTGCATGGTCCCTTGGGAATAGATTTATTGTCAATGTTAAAGGCTTGTCTCCATTGATATTGTGCAAAAAGAACATTTGCTTCTGTATTTAGTGCATTAGAATTTTCATGGGAAAAGATTTGCAGGAAGAATGTTATTTGCTCTCAAGACTCAAAAAGAAATCTTGTAGCAAGGATTTATCTCTTAAGAGACAAAATTACATTACACAATAGTGATTTAAAATAAAAACTACAACCCTTTCTATAAATAATAATAAAAAAAAAACTTAGTCCATTAAAATTATGCAACATCCTGCATTATCTAAATTATTCTACCAGTAATAAACAGCAGGACACTGATAAATGGGGGCAGTTTATATATCTGTTCTTCAGGGAGAATCTAATGGTCTGGGGACTATTATAATTGATTTATTTAAGTGTGTACATTTAAATGTTTATTTTTTTTTTGAATGATTTCTAAATAAACTTTACTTTACAAATAAGCATTTTATATAGAGTACACTCATGTCACGAAGAATAATGAATTGCCACGTATGTCTGTCTGTCTGTCTCTAGTTGAAAGTCTGTATAGAGACCTTAGACTGCAGAAAAAGGGAAGAGAGGATGGAAGTGTCCCTCCTTTCACCTAATCCTCTGTATTATTAAGCTACTGAGCTCTGAAAACAACAGACTTTCTTAGCAAAACAATTGAGGTAGATCTGAACCCTATTTTGCAAATCATGTTTTTGATAACTACCTTAGATAGAAGTCCAAATGTCATGTACCCCCCTTTAAGAATTGTTTTCTCCTGTCCAAAAAGCAGCTGGAATCTCTTTGACCTAGTTGCTGTGACTACTGGAAAGTGTAGCTGGCAACAATAGCTACAGCTACCAGGAGTTCTCTATTGTTCTTTGAGGGAGTGTTTCACAGAAGTGGTTACTCTGCCAGTACATCACCATCCAGGAGCTAGAGAGAGAAGACACAGGCTGTGACTTGAATAGGAGACAAGAATTGCTGCACAACATGCAGGGGAGGGGCATTGTAAAATGTTACCAGTGTACTGTGCTGGTGTTGGTTATATCAGAACACACTCCATGTAGTACAGTGTATCATCCTATATAAGGAAGTGACATACAATGCTGGTTTCTGGCAGAATCAACAGGTATGTTTAACCATGCAGGGTACTCACACACACAAATCACTGGCATTAAATCCCAGTACAATCAAGGGAAATCCCTGACTAAAGTCTACTGCAGGAACTGACACTTCCAGGAGTGTCAGTCTCCTGAAGCCCACAGCACTCACTGGTTTCCTCACGTCAACCGCCACAACAATACAGTACACAGTGGTGATATCGTGGTCAGCAGAATGACCCAATGAATGCTGCAGGGGACCACAAAATTGACAATTCCTGAAGTGTTTGTTTCTGGCAGAAGACCTCAGGTGGTAGTTCCTCTGGCACAGGCAGTGCAGGCAAAAGGAAATGTAACTATTCTCTTTCATTAGCTACAGCATTTCTATTTATTTTTCTTTTTTTGGGACAGGATCACTTTATAGCCATACTTTCCTTATATAACTACTTGTAACTTTCACATGTCTTTGTAAATTAATTGTAGTGCATTATATTATGGCTTACATGTGTTTAATGTGATTTTGTCAGCCCTATTAAAAAAAGAAAACAAAAAGCTTTGACATTTCCATCTTTGAATGTATTAGGATGTGTAAATTGCATGATACATGCATTTTTGTATGCTACAAATCATTTCCAGGAGATTCAGCAGAATATACTAGTGCAGCAGATCTATTACATAACCAAATGGATCAATAGACCAAATCCATATAAATGCCTTTAAGATAAGGAAGGAAGTAAAGTAATATCTGGTTCATGAACTACAAGGAAAAACAAAAGTTTGAAAACATTAAAGTCTATCTCCTGGTAAGTAGTATTGTTTGCATATAAAGTCAATTTAAAGCCCAACTCAGGTCCCCCAACCCCCCAGGGGCCCCTACAAAGTGTGTTCTTTGTATTCAATATTATGTATATATCATATATTCATGTATATCATTATATTAGTGCCACTCTCATCAGTACACTGAGAGTGCAGCTGGCCATGGTGACGCCTTGCACTCACAGTATTTCATTAATCTGGGCATCATTCAATCCAGAAGACTGAAGGCAGCTAGTGGCAGAATTAAATTATTGTGGAAGAAGGTGTGGAAAAATAGGCGTGTATCGCAGCCAGAGCTTCTTTTTTTAATTTGTAGTATAACTGGGGCACCATTTAAAAAAAAGAATTAATTGCCCCAAGTTGGGCTTTAACAACCATGGCCATTTATACATTGCAGAGCCACGTCAGCAACGACTTACAAAGTTATTACTAAGCTCCAATCTTTGTCTTGTATTCTTTGTTTAATGTACAATTGCCTTTTCAAGAAATACATAAAGGGCACTTTGAATTTATTATAATAGTTTTTATTTTTTATTTAGTTTACAATTTAGAGCATGGCATAATGATTGCATGGTTTATCCTAATCTCTGTTATCGGAGATCTGGGAGGCAAACTGTGCATCAGCTCAATCCTTTCACTGATTTCCCATGGTTTAAGCTGCTAATAGGGTTTCTTATTGCTAGTATGTTGTTTTGCAATATGGACATGTGTCTAATGGGAGCTCGGCTACTAAGACAAGGAAGAGAATTGACACAGACAAGCAGCCAGCTGTCAGGTGGTAATGACTTTCAGTCACAATAGACCGAAATCATTTGAACTGCTGACCTTCAGGCATAAGCTAAGTGACCTAACTATTTAAAATCATAACCTTCAAAACATATGCTGGCTCGCCACTGGACAATTCTAATTTCATAGAGTTGACAAATAAAAAAATCTGGTGTCAGAATCCTGTAAAGTGTTTACATAATTAAATGAGCAATGCAAAACAGGAAATTTATTTTTATATTTTTTAAAGTTGTCTAGATAAGAATATTTGTCAGAGGGAACACAGAGCCTACTTGTTAAAAAAATAGTGAATACATCAAACGATACCCATGAGTAATGCTTTGGCCTTATCATAGACCAATGCTGTGAGTCCCCAGACACCTGCGCTCTGGGTTAACTTGTCAAATAAACAGCCAACAACCATCATGTGCGCTCTGTTATTTCTCAATACTTCTTTCACTAGAAATATTGGATGTTAGATATACAAACTGCTTTTCTGTTCAGGAATTGCGAAATGGTGGTTTTCGAAGTCTGTAAAAAAAATTAAAGATGTAGACTGGCCATAGTTGAGCATATGTCACCCCAAAAGAAGCAGGTGGTGAGACATCTGTTTATTGCACCCATGCAGTGGTGGAACCTGGAGATACCAGTAAACCTATGATTGATTTTAACATCAGATTATTGAGAATTATTTTAAAGGGGTGTTTTCCCCATAGTTCTCCTTAGGGTAACGGGAGGACATAAACTAGCGTCCTCCCGTTACCCTAACCTCAGTATACCGCGACAGCTCGCGGTATACTGAGACGCCGGAGCGGATCCCGACCTGGACGTCGGGATCCGCCCAGCTGCGTGAGTGACAGCTGGCTCTGCCTATCTAGAGGCAGAGCCAGCTGTACCCGCCCCCTCCCCCGTCCGTTCTGCCAGTCAGCACTGGCAGATCGGAGCGTGGAGAGGGGAATCCAGCCCCTCCCCCTGTCACGGCAGAGAGCAGGGACAGGATCGAGAGGTGAGCGAACCCGGTATGTGTTCGCTCACCTCCCGATCTACTGAGCCGACCTGTGACAGTCTCATTGTCACAGGTCAGCTAGAAGTATGAGGTGAGTGGAAATCACTCATCTCATAGTTCTCCTTTAATTTCCTCTTTACCCAATAAATGTTTTCACACCAGACCAGGGTGATTAGTATGGCATAAAATGTATTTGTCAAGTTGATCTCCCCAAAAATTTCAGTTAGTCTTGACTGTTCCCCAGTCGGATGATCCTACATGGACCATCTAGCTATAGACTTTCTAAACTGCTTTTCTGTTCAGGAATTGTGAAGTGGTGGCTTTAGAAGTCTGTACAAAATTACAGACTGTGGTCACATTGTGGTGTGTTTCTATAGATTATGGTGCACTGCCACAAGGGTGCATGGAAGTGCATTGTGTTAGTGTATTAAGATACCATTCTAAGGGGGTTATTCACTAAGGTGCTGAAGGCAGTCGAGTGAATAACTGAGCCAAAGCGAAGTAAGCCGAATGCCGTTTGGCTATTCACTTCAGCCCTGTACGGCTGATTTCACCCGTACATCGGCTGAATTCAGCTGTACATCAGCTGGCTTCAGCTCCCTTTGGTTCAGTCGAACATTCTGAGCATGTTCGGCTGAGCCGAAGTAAAGAACACGTTCAACTCAGCTTATCAAGCATCTGGATCGGCTGAGCCGAACCTCCGGCAGTTCACTCGCTGCCATTTGTACCCCTTCTTAAGGGGTCGAACGGCAATGAGTGAATAGCCGAATGCTGCCAAGTGGCATTTGGCTCAGTTATTCTGCTTGCTACCTCTGAGGTAGCGAGCAGAATAAAAAAAAATTTAACAAAAAAAACCAGCGTGGGGTCCCCCTCCCGATCCATGCCAGTTCATTTAGGTCTGGTAGGAACGTTAGAAGGGACCCCAAGTTAAACAGTAAAAAAAAAAGCGCAAGGGGCTCCCCCCAAAAGTCAAACTAGGCCCTTTGGGTTCGGTAAGAATTTTAAGAGGGAACTCCACCCCCAAAATATGGGAGGGAAAACTCCCAACCAGACCCTTAATCCGAGCACAGGCCTGGCAGGGCAGGAAAGAAAGGGACGGTTGAGCGGCCCACCTCCCTGCACCATACCAGGCCACATGCCCTCGGCACTGGGAGAGTGCTTTTCCAGGGTCCCCCCTGGAAAAGCACCTTGTCCCCATGCCGATGGGAACAAGGGTCTCATCCCCACAAGCACTGACGTGTTGGTTGTGGGGGTCTGCGAGTAGGGAGGCTTATTTGCATTGGGGTACAACCTTTCATAAAGATGCTGCCCCCCCTTGTGAATGAGTAAGAGGTACTTGTACCTGTATGTATTCACTAAAGGGTTAAAAGTAAAAAGTAGTAATTAAATAAACACACCAGACTTTAAGAAAAAATCCTTTAATTAAAAAAAAAACCAAAGGTTTTTGACAAGTCCTTTAATAAAAAAATAAAAGCACCAAAAATTGTAAAAAAACTAATCCACCGCCGTAATCCAAGGGTCAATAGAAATGCCCAGCGCTGTCCATGACGACGCTGACTCATTGAAATAAAAAAAAACCTGATGCCCGTCGACCCGTCTGCACTTGAAATTACATTCTAGCATTATAATAGATGCCGCGGAGCTAACTGTTTACATTTGTCCGCCACCTGTCATACGCTTACTGCAGGTCCCAGCCAAATCGAAACAAATGGGCGGAGTCAGCCTTGATATCACGGCCGGGTCCACCTATTTGTTGTCATTCGATGACAGGCCACTGTCCTTAAATTACCTTTTTTTTCTTTGTTTACATTTGCGAAGGGCTCCGGTGGCTGAAGTAGGCTGAAGGATTAGTTATACGGCTATATCCTTTGGCTCCTTAGTGAATAACCCTCTAAATATTAAACAGCAAACAAAACAAAAATCTGAAAGGCACCCCAAAATTGCTTACAGGCAAATGTCTTAATAATAGCTCAAAAGATAAAATAGTAAAAGCCTCGTTCTGTACAAAGGAAAATTAGCTTATTCAACAAGGCAACGAATAACGTGAAACAACCCAAAACAATCCAATAAGAATTCAGACTGTTAAGAAAATATTTTTGAATGGCTGCTTCCAGTTAAAATACTTTTTACATCATCTTTCCTCTTTTTGTTGCTTTACTTAACATGTCTATAGAATTTCTTTCCTACAGAAATGGTAATAATAATTATTATTGAACTCATCTCTGTTTTATTTGCATATCTTAAATAAAGTAATATAAAATTCTGATTAAATATTGTACTGTAACCTTTTGTTTATAGGTGTGTGCGTGTTGTGTTTTTTATGGTTTTTAATATGTTTTTGATAAACTTTTTATGTGCATACACTACAATCCCTAAGAGTGATGGTATGTGAAAAAAATAGCTAAATGGCAATTATTTAGACTCATAGGAGGGTCTTGAGATTTTCTTTTAGATAAAAAAAATTTGCAATGTAGTTGTGAGTGCCCTTATATTTACACAAACATATCAATATATTTAAAGCTGAACTGCAGGCAGATATGCATTTTTTTTTAAATATACAAGCAGTATACAGTAAGTATCTGCATTTGACATGGTATAGGCCATGCAGTACCAGTGCTGAAGAAAAAGAAGCACCACGAGCAGCCAATCAGTTTATGTGTTGGCAATAAGCATGCTGAGAGGGGGAGAAAACAGAGAGATGAGTTCATCACAGTGCTTGTCCAGGCAGCCCCCTCACAGCTATTAGCTTACTCTGCTCAGAAGTGGGTTGAATGATGCTGGCTGTTATTTAACCCAGAAGACTGAGGACATATAGTCTACTGGATGTCATCCAGTACTATAGGGCAGTTCCAGATTGCAGCAAAATCTTTCATTCCATACAGGAGAGAAAGAATCACAGACAGATTTATCCAGCACTTCAAATCATTTTTATGTATATAATCTTATTTGTAACTGTTCACTATAAAAATTGAGCTTCAAACACTTTTTTCTTTATAAAAAAGCCTCTGAACGGCAGCCTTACTTTTTTTTTTCCGCCATACTTGTAGCAAGCCCTGTCCTGTGCTGAAACTGATTTCTCTCAAATCCCTGTAAATTTGTATCTCCATAATATAACCCTATAAAGTTGCAGCATGTATCTGTAGTCCACCTTCATTTCCTGCCTGAATGACCACCATCATTTATCCCCTATGATCCATACCATTGTTGCCCCCTCAGAGCTATTAGCTTACTCTGCCAGAAATCATTTTGTTCCTGAGCTTTATGTGAAACAACACGTCCCCGGAATCCCTTTAGATGTGCCTGCAACGAGTCAACCAATCAGCACACTGTACAGCCAAAGTCGGCAGCACCCAGTGGCCAGCAGGGAGATGCAGGCATATCTAAAGGGATCCCAGGGATGTGTTCTTTCATGTATTTTATTTTGAAAAAGAACAGCAGGAGAGGTGAGTATCTAACTTCTTTGTGGTGAGCCCTTCATTTAAGGTGTTCGGTTGCTTTTAAGATGAATGGATTAAACTGGGAATATACAGTAATCTTTTCTGGCGAATAACTTTTTTTTAACCTCCTCTGATTATATGCAGGTAGATTTGTTTAGATTAATTCTAAATGCTGTAATTTATACATTGTACAAGTGTATGATTCTGTATAGATTAGGCCACATCTGCCTGCAAAGGCATAGTTCACCAGAGGGTATCCGAATCTGCCTGTTTGCCCATTTCTTAATCACTTCTTTCAGATCTACACACAATGCACATGCAGTAAACTCTTCCATCAACTATTCTGAGGGAAGCTAATTGGTCAAATGTCACCTCCAGTGTAGATGTTCCACTGCAGTGCACAATCATAAAAAGAAATTGCACAGGCACATTAATACTACTAAGGGAATTTATTAAAACCAGAGCAGACAAAATCTGAAGCAGCTGTGCACGGCAATCAATCAGCTTCTCTGTTTCATTTTAAAATCTTAACTGAACAAACTGAAGATAAAAGCTGATTGGTTGCCATGGGCAACTTCGCCATTTTCTGTTTGCTCCAGTTTTGATAAATTCCCCCCTATGTATGTTAACAGGTTTACATTGACTGGTGCTCTCCTTTAAAAGGAATCTGTATTGGCTTGGAAGTCAACTTTCTTTTAGGCGTCTTTTTAAATATAAAAAGTTTTGAGAAGTTTCCCCGATTGCTTATATTTTATATAGTTACAATCTTTTTAGAAATAAACATTTAATTGGATTATATGGGCTATCAAACCAATCATTGCCTCTTTCAGCGCCCTTTGTCTGATGAAAACCTCAGACGGAATCGGTCTAACCCATCGTTCTGCAAACAAGGAGCTTCTTTCAGCACAGGTGAAAAATATTTATGCTGATGATGTGAAAAGGAGAATACAGCGCCACCTGTTTGCAGAAGAGGAGGCTACATCATTTTAATATGCAATAATGTATATCAGCCTAATAAAAAAATAGGGTTTTTTTTTTTGGTACTGACCATAATAAGTAAAGAAAATATGAACAAAGCCACTATAATGTAAAGCCAAGCAATATGTGAAATTGATCAAAAGGAACTTGGGTAAAATTAATGAGCTGCTAGGTAAAGTTTGTTTGAAAAAAAGATCTGCTCTAGGGATATGTTTTCTCTGTTTAGTTCATTGGATTTATTGTTCTGTATTTGTGTTTAAAAAAAAAAAAATTAATAGTTAAGGAGGTGATTTATAAACCATTTACATAGTGAACGGCTATACAAATGAGATTCACAGCACATTATGGCCACTGGACGGATTCGAGAAGCATAGGAAATTCATATGCAAATGTTTTATAAATCCCCCCCATGTGTTATTTGTTGCATTTATATATATGTTATTTTTATATTACTTTGTTTTTCTTTCTGTGAAACAGCAGTAAAACAATGAGGCCAACAAGAGTACATTTTTTGTTTAAGAACAGATGACAGATAGATGAAAGGAGCTACTGTAACCCTCAGGAGCCATTTATAGCTTATTGGTCCCCAAAATTTGAGGGACATTAAAACTCAAATTTCCCAAGGTACCCAGTCAGCCGTCTAGATGTTACATCTGTGATACAGTCAGATGTACCATCTAATTGGCTTTAAAGTGAATCTGTATGATGATAAAAAAATCAAAGAATGCATGACACTGTACAGAAGGCACTTACTTCATCTGCTCCTTCCTTTACCAGACTGCCCTGTTCTGTCACTGAATGTCCTAAAAATCCTACATAAAATATTAACTTTTACAAAATAGAGATGAGAATTGATTTAGGCACTTAGCCCCTTCAGTTTCCAAATGGCTGAGCTTGGACCACTCAGGCATTAAGCACTGCATTGTGGGATGTAGCGGCAGTGTCACATGTGCCCAGTTTCATATACAGCTGAATGGTAAAATAAGGGTCAAGGCTGTCCCTACACTATTTGCCGCCTGTGGCCGGGGGCAGGGATGCTGCCAGTATATGGTTGTTCCAGGGAGGTGTGGAGGATGGTGTGGCTATCAGCAAATGGTTGGTGGTGTGCTGTCAGTGGCTCTGTCCAGCGTCCTGCCAATCTCACTGATATCACTGGTTGCCAGGGGCTTGGCGGGACGCCAGCCAGAGCGCCCTGCTCAGCTCCTGCCAACCGGTAACATCAGTGAGCGGAGAAGGAAGCTAAATAGAGTGTCAAAGGAGCTCTTAGCAACCTGGGACGCCGTGGCCACCCCCCTGCTGCCACCCCACACCTGCCACCCCCCAATTAGATACCACCTCAAGTAACTACCTCTGGCTGCCTCATAGGGATGGCCCTGATAAGGATTTTGTCATCTTTTCATATAGATTACGATGCAACCCTTACTGGTGCTTCTGCTTGCCATATGGTTTAATGCCAAGCAACTTCCAACTCTGAGACAACAAAGGGCCAGCAGTACATTGGATTGAGAACATGTGATCTGCACATTCAGAAGGCTCAGCAACTGGTATTCCCAGAGCACCAGATTACCAGCAACAAGGTCCTGTTATGCAGTGGGTTAGCCTAATGCACTCTGCAATGCCCGGTTGACAAGCAAAAAGTAGATATGCAGTTCAAGGCTTAATTTTCAGCCTTGAAATAAGTGAACCTTTAATAATACCACTATAAAAAGAGGGCACGCAAAAAAAAATGGCGTAACATGGCGATCATTTTATTGATTGTGACTGATAAACGACGTCAAATTTCCTAGTGAAGAATCATGGTTTTGTTGCACCAGGAAAATGAAACCAGGAGAGTTATTTTCTTCCCCAGCGATAGTGGCAGTTAGAATATTTCACCTGTAATGAGATGTGTGCGCTATGTGCCATAGTGAACCACCGCTGAGCCATTAAATGTATGTAAATGAAGAGAAACACAAGAGAGCCTAGCATAATAATGCGCAGAACAGAGAAATGGATCCGGGAAAGTGATTAATTTATTTGATGATGCCTCAAGTGAGGAATTTTAGGTCACAAATGAAGTGACAGAATGACAAATTACCATTTTAAAGAATTTACTGGGCATCATTACTGAACAATTGTTAGGCAGTTTATGGACGCTGAGAGGATGGTATAAATATAGATCTTTTTTTTTTTTTTTTTAGCTGAATTATTAATCACTTTTTTTTTAGGAAATCTTTGTGAATGATGGTTGGCTGCTTGATTGGAAATAATGTGTTCCACGACTTTAACTAAACTCTAATATGATCCATAAAGAGAGCTTCGCTATTAGTGTCTCGGCGGAGTGAAGTGAGAGGTGTGGAGTCGGTGGCGGATTTAATGTCATGGAACAGGACGGCTTCTCTGGTGATTTCAGAAGATCTTTCCCATTACAATTACCCTACTGAGACGGAAGTCTCCTGTTTGCTGTTTGTCTTATGCTGATAAGTGCCATTGCAACCCCGACGCAGAAATTATATTTCAACTGTCTTTAGTCAAGAAATGTCAAAAAGATGCAGCTCTGTGTTCGTTTAGTTAATACGCAGACCTATTTTTAGAACTCGTCAGGAATCTATCATGAATTCCAAGTAGTATCTTTGTTTACTTCAAACAGCCAGTCATATGCAAGCAAAAAAAAAAAAATCGTTTCTTCTTAATAAATGGTTGTTTGACACACAGATTAAAGTAGAACTCCCATCAGATATATACACTGCCTGGCCAAAATAAAAAATCACCACCTAGATTTAGCTATGCAAATAGGTCAGAGCCTTTCATTGGATAATAAGTCTAGGTTCAGCAATGTTATGCTCCCAAAAAGGAAGTCAGCTGCCTACCTGAATATATTTATTGACCCGGTTTTTCCATCAATGGATTTTTTTCTTCCCTGATGGCACGGGCATACTCTAAGATGACAATGCCAGGATTCATCGGGCTCACATTGGTAAAAAGTGGTTCAGGGAGGACGAGACATCATTTTCGCACATGGATTGGCCACCACAGAGTCCGGACCTTAACCCCATTGAAAATATTTGGGATGTGCTGGAGACGACTTTACGCAGTGATCCGACTCTCCCATCATCACTACAAGATCTTGGTGAATTTATGCAACTCTGGATTGAAATGAATGTTGTGAAATTGCATAAGCTTATTGAAACAATGCCATGGCGAATGCATGCCGTAATAAAAGCTAAAGGTGGTCTAACTAATATTAGAGAGTGTGACTTTTTTTGGCCAGGCAATGTGTTTTATATGTTAAACACACGCATGCTATGTTTTGTGTGTGTGTTACACTTACAAGTACTTATTATCTCTTACTGAGATCACAGTGCTCCCCCTAACAATGCCTTAATTTGCTTCCCAGGCATCACCCAGGGTCAGTATCTTCTTCATGGACTGAGATGCTGGGTCAGAGATGTGCCACCATTGGAGGGGTGACACCGAAATTACTGACAGTCATTTTGGTGTCACCCCCTATGAAAAGTCGGGCACTCGGTCACGGACTGAGAGCCCGACAGTTGCTTGAGAGAGGAGGGGGCCCAGCGGCATACCTTATCCTGCCGGGTGAACGTCCCCTCCTCTCTCTGCCGGCGTCCATCACCAAGATGGCCGCTGGCAGGCATCAATAAGACCACAGCACATGCATGATAACGCCACAGCACACGTGCGAGGCAACATCACGCGCATGCGTGATGACATCACAGCGGGGTGTCACCTGGTCTCCGCCCCCGGGTGACACCCAGCCTCGGGACGCCCCTGACATATACCAGCCCCCTGCTGCCCTCTCACCTTGTGATTTACTATAAAGTTACAATGTTGCAGTCTGTTCACTGAGGTACAGGAGACTGAGCAAATGCTGACGCTTGCCTGCAGCAGACTGATAACATTATTTTAGCTTATGCAAAGTCACTAACTAGAGCTCTAGGAGGGCTTTTTAATGAGAAAAGGTGGAGCTCTCCAAAAAAATAGTACTATTGTACAGCATGAAGAACACTCAGAGTCCAGAAACGTACACCTAAACCACTGCCTGGTGCCAGAATGAAACCTCCTTGGGTATCTTGGAGGATATGCAAAAGCGTGCACTGGTACCTACAGGTGACGTTTGCTTCTAGCTCGATGACATGGCTCAAGTGTTGCTGTTTATAATAGGAGCATTATTTTTATTATTAATATGTTTTTATTGCAATAAAGCAAAATAATTCATATTTTTTTTTGATGTACGACCCACGTGCGGATTACTTTTTTGCACTATTGATTGTTGTGCTATGTCAAGAAATTAATCATGCAGACTTGTAAAGTTACTGAATGAAAGTCTACTTTAATTTCAGCTCACTTTACTTTTAAATAAATCATACCTCTTGCTAGTGCCTTGGAAGGTAGATATCGAAGACACTGATCCCTCCAAGTCAACAGTAGGCGCAAGAGAAACTGTCCAATTTTGCACTGTGGACTGTTTCTATTTTATTTATTGCAACATGGTGAGTCACTCAGAATGGGCTCATTTTACTTTCTCAGAATATATTTAATGAGTTCTCTTTACTATACAGCTCATTAAAAAGTAAATCCATTTAGAAAAACATTTTTTATGCACCATGATCTAAATTAAAATAAGCTTTTTCTTATCTTGCTTAATTAAAGTAAAATCTTATTGGCTCTCATGTCTTACTGCACTTTAGCACATGCACTGTTTATTGAACAAGCCAGAAAGGGTCATCACAGACTGCGGCCAAATAATCCTGATATCATGTGTAAAAACACACCTTGCATGGTTATGTGAGTTTTGCTTTCTTTGCATCCTTCTCCCATGTAAAAGCATGAAAGCAATAAACAAATTAGCACAAAAAAATACTCACCTCACACCCCAGTTTCCAGTAGCTCCAGTGACAATACCAGGGTAGAGGGTGAGTATATTTTTATATTTTTATTATACTTAAAGTTTTATTTTATTGCTTTCACATGTTTGTTGTGAGCTTGCTTGCAGTGTTTTTGCATGAGGCTTGGAGGGCTGCAAGACATGGGGACCTTGTAAGCGAACCTCCTTCACTGTATACCTCCTCTTCTGTGCTAATGTTAAAAGTTTGTTTCCCACAGTTGCCCCACCTTTTCATTTATTATCCCTGGTATGAGTTTTGACTGCTTTTTCATTGAAATGCTTAAAGGTTAATTTTTTTCTTAGTGAATATGCTACTTCATGACCTCCACTCCAGTTCTCCATGTTGGCAGAGCTAAGTAGCTGCCACACCCCTCCGCACTAGAGGGTGGGCATGTTTTACAAGGTCTACGAATGAGTGTTAATTACTGTGTACACTAGGTCTAACTATGGGACTGTATAACCACAGTACCAGGAAATTGGAGATAAGACTATGACAATAAAACATTTTTGTAAAATGTCTACCTGACGGTTTATTCTCCCTGTGAATTCAAATGAGCATTGCGTTTATAAACATAATAGAAAATATGTTTAAAGCCAGGGTGACATAGGAACAAAGTAGTTATTTGCATAGGGGCCACGCCACCATGGTTCCCCATGAACCTGCTATATAGCTGGCTATAATTTCCAAAAACATGCTTAAGCTGTCAATCCAAAAGTTATCTGCTAATGGACTGATCCTATGCAACCCTTGTGTTTGTTTTCCTTTCTATGTGGACCTTTCCAAGCCTAGTCTGGTGCCCACCAGTGGGTCAATAGACAACCTATAACTATTGAAGCTGCTGTACAACCACAAAGTGCCTTGAATGAGCTTTTCTTTTTTTTTTGCCGCCACCTGATAATATATAGTCTTTTTATTTTCTGTATGAGCCTATCTGCATTAAAATGAAAGCTGTTAAAAAAAAATACTTTATGTTTTTACCAACAGCAATATTTTTTATTTTTAATATAAAAGCTACGGTGCAAAGCAAGAGTAAGTTACAAGCAATTGATACATACCCCTCAGGGGGATGTTTTATTGCAGTCCATCAATCTACAATATTTTATTTACACTCACATTTTAAAAAATTCATGGTACGTAGCCTATAACATACTGTATTTTTTGTGGGTCTTAATTTCGGTAATTTAAACATTTATTAATTTCATGGCTGAATTGTTCTGATTGCCTGCTCTTAATCTCTGTTTCCGGGAAGGTTCACTTCTTTCCTAGAGAATACTGGCACTTAGGAGGACTGTCGTGGCAGAGATTCTATCCTTTTATTCATGTTTTCTTACTTTTCTGAGGGATCAGCCAACATTATTATCCTATTTATGCAGGATATTTGATTATTTGCTTACTACATTACTGACCTTAAAAAAATACTCTGAATTTACTGGCTTATGTACACGTAGCTTAATTTATCGCCTAACAATCTGCTATTTACTTAAAGCTAATCTACACTCATCAGAGTTGAAGATCCCCCCTTCTTTATCTCCTCCTTTTCTCTTCTCTCCCCTGCTTTCTTAGCCATTCCCCCTCACACCCATGCCACCTAAAAAAAAAATCATACTTTTTCCACTTTAAAGGAAATGCATCATTTGTAAACTGACTCACTATCCCTACCAAAAAGGTAGTTGCAGTTTTCTGCCGGTCCCCTAATTGCTTTAAAAAAATTATCTGCAGAAAAAAAAATATTAAAAAAGATATTATATTTAAAAACATATAAATATATAAAGATATTAGATATCACAAAAATTCTTCCAGGGCCTGGCTTCTGGGAGACATGGGTGACACCACCGTGCCTCACAGAAGCACCACTGATTCTGAGCATTTCAAATCCCAACACTCTGCAGGAGTTCACCATCGTGGGGTTTTGAGTGCCCAGGGGCAGCAGTGTCACTGCACCTCCCAGAAGCGTTCCTAGCTGGGACTGAGGTGAGTAATCTTTTTTGTGAAATATTGTATTTTTTTTAACAGATTTAGTTTCGGTGGTTGTGATGTTGGCAGTTGGGGGTTTACAGGACAGTTTTAATATAGTCCTAATAGAAAAAACAACAATAATGTCATTACTCAAAAACCTTTACCATGAAAGGGAGTGCTACTTTTGATTGTAAAATATGTCTATGCAACAATTTTACTTCTATAGGGCTGGCACTAAACCATTCAACAAACTACTGCATATATTAGGTTGTAATGTTTCTTACTCTCAATAAAAAATATTAAAAAAGAAAAAAAGAACTAACTGGGGAAATAAGGATAAAACAAAGAGGTGAAATGTGGTGGAAAAGAAATGTGCCACCTTGAGAAAATGTCCTTCTTCAAAGTTTTGAGAAAGAGACCATGATCATTTGCTAATGGGCATAAGGTCAATACATTACTTTTGAAAGTTGTAACTTAAAATAAGTAGTTATGAGCATAAATGTAATTTATGACAACCCAAAACAGTAGGCATAAAGTAGACTACACCACAAGTGGGGTGCATGAAAAAACCACATCCCATAGAAAAACATAAAACTTCAAGATACCAAACTAGGATTTTTAAGGAGCCATGCATAAAAAAGTACTAGATATATATACAGACAACACGTATTTATTAAACAAATGTTAAAATGTTCCATATATATTGTAAAAACAACAAAGACCATGTCCGTTATTGCTAATATTTTGACCAGTTCATGTTACAAATAACCTCGCTTGCACCATATACAAGTACAACATCTTACACATACAGTATATATGCATCATTATAATGAACTGCTCTGTGATTTAAATTTGATGAATTCAGTGGTTCAATTGACTTTCCGAAGCACAGGAGATAAGATTGCGCAGTTAATTAATGGTAGCATTGTTTTGCTTAACTAAATCCGCTTCTTTAGTCTGTGCTCTACAGTATACAACGTGTAAATTCTATCGAAAAGCCAAAAAATAAGATGTTAAAACAGTGTGCATGTTATACAATGTATGTCTATTTACACTACAAGCGTCTGCATATACATACACGTTTGGTCCAGAGAAACGTGAAAATGTCACACCCCCATGAACGCCATGCCAGCAGATGAAGCGTATCACTTCCCAAAACAGTAACAGCATCTAACCCTTAAAGTGACACTAAACTAGGGAATTAAACCTTAAAAATACCTTCAAGTGCCTTAACTATTAACGAAAATGTATCTTAATTGTGTATAACTCGGCTGTAGATCCTCAAATCATCTCTGAATTGGTGCTGACACTGTCCTTCCTTCTTATGCAACAATCTGTGATGCACTGTGTCTTCATACAGCTTTCTATCCATTAATTTTATCAGCAATTTGAGCTACAGTAGCTCTTCTATTGGATCCGACTACACGGGCCAGCTTTCGCTCCCCACATGCATGATTGAGCCTTGGCTTCCCTTGACGCTGTCGCTGATTAACCAGTTTTCCTTACTTGGACCACAATTGGTAGGTCTTAACCGATAGAAGCATGATAGGAACATCCCACAAGAGCTGCAGTTTAGGAGTTGCTCTAACCCAGTCCCCTAGCCATCACAATGTGGCCCTTGTCAAAGTCGGTCAAATCCCTACGTTTGCCCATTTGTTTCTGCTTCCAACACATCAACTTCAGGGACAACATTTTCACTTGCTGTCTAATACATCCCACCCACTTCCAGGTGCCATTGTAATGAGATAATTAATGTTATTAACTTCACAGCGATCATAATGTTATGGCTGATCCATGTAGAAAACTATGGTTGTATTAGAACTATATATATATATATATATACATACACATGCACGCACGCGCACACACACGCACCATTGAATCCTAAAACATACAGTATGCTACAAAAAATTAAAAGACCCATTCTGCCATTTTATATGGCATATTTTTCAGCATGTATGTAACAATTTGCACCTTTAGTTATATGAAAAAATAGTTTGACGTTAATTACCTTTTTTGTACACACAGCACTTATCACGTCAAAACTACCATACATGAAAAGATTCCTGTGCTAAAATGCTGTTGCAGCACTTTTAGGTATAAATATCAAATTTAATAGGCATGGTATACAGCGTTATTAACAGAACATGAAATACAAAGAAAACAAATGTGTTAACTCCCTGCATTCCAAACACAAAAGGTCGAAGCAAAGTGCTATCCCCAAGAATGCGGCAATGGTAGGAGAATGGTGGAATGAAGCCTGTCACCAATGGCCAGCTTACCTGGCACAGTCCCGGATATTTTCTTATGGTGGCATTGGCCATAATCTAACCTTCATGGCAGGGAGTACCTGTAAGAGTCACTGTGCATGATGTGCATGATGTTCCTGTCACTGTGCATGTTTGCCAGGGATCAAGACTGTGCTGGGGCAACCAAAATTAAAATATGCTTTACTGGACCAGGTAAACTGGATAGAAATAAATTCTCTTCAAAGACAATGGGGATCACACATCCAAAAAAGTCCAAGAAAAAAATAAACTGTGTACAGCACCAGTCAGAACCTATGTTCTACTGGTCGAAATCCAGTAAAGTTAAAGGGAAACCCAGCGTTCATTAAATATTAATATAGCATATAGAAATGGCTAGGCATGCCATTTTGTAATTTATTGTTAATAAAAAAAAAAACCTTTCCATTCCAATGTGACACCAATGTTATTTTCTAAAACTGTTAATACAAGACAATACGGCAACCTGGAGACATTCCATACACTATTGGCATAAGGAAAGCCCCCCAAAAATGTATTTTTTTTTGTTTTGCTTGTTTGATTGGCTCACAGATTTTCCTAGCATTCTGCACCAAGATACAAGTATCTCCTGCAATAGAAATGTCATTTTTGGTGAAATTCTACCTAAGAGTTAACTACTTTTTAAGGGATGCAGACACTGCAACTTTACTTCATTAGAACACTAAAAAAGCACCAAGTGGTTATAATGAACACAGACCCTCCCATTCAGGAAGTAGCCTGGAGAGGTAGAATCGGCAACAAAGATTGTCAAAATCCTTACAATGTACATGGATCACCTAGAGGGTACTGTTTTTTTTTCAACAAACCTCAGGGGTTACATCTTAAAAATAGATTCAAGTACCTTAACTTTTACCAAAAATGTATCTTATTTGTGTATCACTCAGCTGTAGATCCTCAAATCATCTCTGAATTGGTGCTGACACTGTCCTTCCTTCTGGGGGTGGCCACTTATGTTCTTCATGCTCCCTGTGTGTGTTGTAAAGTATCCACCATTCCAAGCTGAACCCACTGAAGGACTACAATCTTGATACAAAATAGTAAACTAAACATGAAATTGTAGTCCATCACAGGGGTGAGCTTGGAGCGGCGACTACTTTACAACACACTCAGGACCATGGCGAACAAAAGTAGCCCCCCCACCAGAAGGAAGGACAGTGTCGGCACCAATTCAGAGATGATTTGAGGATCTACAGCCCAGTGATACACAAATAAGATACATTATTGTTAATAGTTAATTAATTTTTAAGGTTTGACTCCTCTAAGTTTAGTGTCACTTTAATGCCGATTGGTAGATATGGATATAACACTTTGATCATCACACTTTTTACTGCATAAATGCTATATGTGACTGCAGCCTCTTACCTAGTAACTTTCTATAGTGTTGTTACAGTGTTGCAGTCTGATCACTGGGGGAGAGGAGACTGTGGAAATGCTTCAACCTACCTGCAGCAGATTGATGACATCATCTCAGCCTAGGCAGATTCACTTACCTGAACCTCAAGGACTGTTTTTATTGATGAAAGGTAAAGTTTTTTGAAAAATAATATTGTTGCTGTATGAGTGGACATGTTGAAAATGTACAGTATTCATGCAGACTTATTAATGTGATATCAAAGTCAAATGGTTTTTAGGTTATTTCAAATACTGACTAAATCACTCACAATGGATTTTGCTTCTTGATGTTTAACACATCTCTGAACGTTCTCATTTATCCAGGTCATGGTATATCTGTAAAAGATAAATCAAGGCAACTGGACTTGCTGTGTTTCTCTTGAAGACGCTTCACTGGTCATCCGACCAGCTTTCGCAATTCAGAATTCTGAATTGCACTGTAGCACTGATATGCTGTTTAAGGATGTCTCTTTTTCCTTGCAGGGTTCTATGGAGCCACCCTTGTGTGTGCTGGTAAGATGTGTGTGTCTACAAACACACAAGCACAGCAACGCAAGCCATTCCTGCTCCCCTCTCCTCACTCCTCCTTCTCTCCTACTTCGTTCTCCAAGCTAGTAGATGGGTGGCTGCTGGAGACTGTTCTGTCCCTTGTGATCTTGTACTGGATAGGAAGTTCAGGGAAGTCGAGCTGAGAGAGGTACAGCTGGTGGGAAACCTGATAATTGTAAGTGGTAAATAAATACTTTATTGGGCAATTTATATTTGTTTGGTCTGGATTCATGAATGAAAAAATGTTTGAGAGTTTAATTCTACTTAAAGTTACTGAAAGGTCCAATTGAATGAGCTGAACATTGCAAATTAGACATGTGCATTCGGATTGGGATGAACCTGCAAATCAATGAAATTTAGTTGATTCGGCGGGTTGTCCGAATCCAAAATAACGAATTTATTATATGTCCGAATACATAAATTTGTTTGCAGAACGAGCCATATTGGCCGTGAGGGCGTTCTGCACAGGTGCACCGCCATCTTTGAGTATATCTTGGTATACACCGAGATGGCGACGCCCGAACATATGGGTGCCGCCATCTTGGAGTATACCAAGATACTCTCAAAGATGGCGGTGCACAAGCGCAGAACGCATCGGCGGCCAACATGGCCGCTGCTCGATTTGTATTCTCAATTCGCAACGAGCGGTGGCCATATCAGCCGCCGGCGCGTTCTGTGCAGGTGCGCCGCCATCTTTGAGTGTATCTTGATATACACCAAGATGGCGGCAGCCGAACATTCGAGCACCGCCATATTGGTGTATACCAAGATACACTCAAAGATGGTGACGCGCAAGTGCCGACATGGCCGCCACTCGTTCTGCATTCTCAATGTGCGGTTTCGGATTCGGAGGCTCGTTACCTCAGAATCCGAAACAGCAGAAAAAATGTGTTTTCTTTGATGAAATGAATGGAAACGTTTTTCGTTTTCATTTGTTTCGTCATAAAAGATATTTTTTTTGCAGTGCACATGTCTATTGAAAATCACTGAACAGATCTCCTTCCTCCTTTCAATAAGTGAAAATATATATATTTTAGTATTTTTTTAATTTTCACCATTTTACCTCATTGAAGCATTATACATCAAGAGGGATGTCACTTTAGAGCAGTGCGAACATTAGTACCTTGCTGTCCCCTTAAGGTATGGAAATCTATAAGTAATTGAACCATCTAGAGTCCACCCAGAACTGATACTCCATGCTGGTGTGGAATAAACCTTTCAAAGACATTGGTATGAATAATGAAAATGCTTTCTTCGGCCAAGCCACATATAATAGTATAATTATTTTAAGATATGAGCAAATCATTTATTTGTGTTCCTGGGCCCACTTCAACCACTTTTCAAACAAAATCATTTATTTTTCTCTGTTGTCATTTTCTATTTGAAATTAGGTATATAATTTACTAGAACTCTCATTCATATTCAATTATTCATGTGACAAGTGAACTGTACAGAAACTTGAGAGAATTATTAATCAAAACAGAATTGCATTTGATGTGCTCTCAACATAAGAAAGGTTCGCGCTGGCCGGAGCTGGCGAACCGCGATCTGTTCATTTCATGGATTCCATTCCATTGTCTTTTATCTCTCAGTGTAGCGCTATCTGCTAGAAATGGGGATAATGACTTGAGCAAATGTACAACATTAGCCGGGACACTGAATTTGTAATGCAGCTGCATAAGAGCTGAGGATGCTGAGAGACATTCCACCGTTGAAGCGTAGGGGAAGAGAGGTGAGCGCTGAGCACCGCAGTACCAAAAATCAGGTGAAAATATCTTCATTATTCCAGACCCTAGACCAAAATGAGCAGTTAACCCTTGCAGTTTAGGTGTAGCCCCACTGCAAGGGTTCTTTTTTACAGTTACATAGTTACATAGTAGGTAAGGTTGAATAAAGACACAGGTCCATCCAGTTCAACCTACGTGCGTGTGTGTGGGTGTGGGTGTGGGTGTGGGTGTCTCTGTATATACCGTACATGGCTCTTAGTAGTTCCCATATCCTTCTATAGGTAGTGAACCAAAAAACTCATCTAAAAGTTTCTTGAATTTATCAATGCTATCAGCGGATACTACTGACCGTGGAAAGGGAATTCCACATTTTTTCTACTCTCACAGTAAAAAAAACAAAAAAAAACGTACACAGAGATTAAACCTTCCCTCTTCTAACCTTTTGTTCTGACCCTGTTTCATCAATAAAGTTCCTGGTGTAAAAAAAAATTTCCGCATACTGTGGTCCCCATTAATGAGTTTGAAAATTGTAATTAGGTCCCCTCTTAAGTGCCTTTTTTCTAAGGAGAATATGTTTAATTTCTCGAGGCAATCTACACAACTCGGGCCTTCTATCCCCTTTATTCATTTTGTAGTCTTTCTTTGAACTCTCTAGATTTTGTGGACGTGTTTCCTAACGGTTGGTGACTAAAACTGCACCGCATACTCAAGGTGAGGCCGAACTAGTAATTTATAAAGTGGTAAAATTATGATGTTATCCCTTGCTATAATCCCTTGTTTAATGCAGCATAGTATTTTGCTTGTCGCTGCTTGGCATTGCATACTGTTGCTGACCCCCAGGTGACTGTGTCAGGATCCAGATCTGAACCAAGGGCCTCTGTTGTATCGGGTAGAGGCTCTTCCTGCTTAACCCCAGAGACTTTGGATAGCTCCTTGCCTAATCTCTCGTACAATCTTCAGTTAAACCTAATTTTCTGCTGAACTCTGAACTCCTTGCTCCTCTCTTAAACTTCCTATTTAGGCAATGCCTCTGCACTTCCTGTTTCTCATATTATTGTGCTCCTGCAAATATCTTGCTTCCTGATGTTACTGAAAGACTGCATCCACTGCACCTCTACCTGTGGACCGAACCTTGGCTGCCGTTTCACAGACTATGTTTATTGCTCTCCACCATAACCTAGAAAACTTTGGCTTCTGACTTTGGCTTCATCACTGACAATGCTCCTGTCTGCTCCTATACTGCTACCACCTGCTTGTGTACTGAACCCAACCTATGTATATTGGGAACTTGCCTGTTGTTTCAGCTACTGGACTGGACATAACTAACGTAAAAAAATTGAATTGCTGCTTGCACAGTACATGCTCAGTTCTGAAAGAAAAGTTGTTCTCTGTGCTGAATTTGCTGTATGTTAATGAGAGGAAGCTTAGTCTGTATTTGGTCTTTCTATTGGGACAGCCTGAGTTTCCTGTTACTGAAATTGAGAGAGAAGCTTGCAAAGTCCTTCTAAATAGATATATGTAAAGGTAAGAAATATTTTATACACACTTTTTTTAGATGCTGTGGGAATAGGAACACATAACAAACATATTGTGGGGGTCTTCTGAATTGTGATTTCAAAAGTGGAAATATGCTTTAACTCTATTCCACTGGATAGTGTCACGTACACATGGGGTAGGACTGATCCGGGTATATGGTATATACAGGGGCATCCCTAGCTGCTTGACGCAAGGGGAGCCATGCTCATGATACACTTTCGGGGGGGGGGCGGTTTAGGTGCTTTTTGTGCACATTCTGGGAGAAGGAGGGCTCGTGGTGTATGTTCTGGGGGCTAACTCATGGTGCATGGCATCCTGCCTAACTCAGTGATGTCACTGGTTGCCAGGAGCTGTGTGGGACGCCAGCCAGAGTATCCCGCTCAGCTCCTGGCAACCAGTGACATAAGTGAGCTGGGCAGGACGCTGGCCAGAGTGTCACAGGTTGCTAAGAGCTCTGCCTGCCACCCTGCTAAAGGGACCCAATGAAATGCCGCCTCATTATAGGGACAGCCCTGGGTATACTGTATATCAGGGGCGGACTGGGCCGGGGGGCATATACATTCACACTACTGTTACAAGGATGGCAAAAGTGGCAGGCAGGGGCGGGGAGAAGGCGGGGAAGAGGCAGAGCGGGAGGGGGGCCAAGTCGCTGCACCATGGGCCTCTGGGTTGTACTTGCCCCCTGGGCTAAAAGTTGCCAGTCAGCCCCTGCTGTATATTGTATAGATGTAAATGTGATCTGTAAGTTTCTCTTAGGTGTGGGATTTGCAGAATGACAGGTACTCTTTAACTATCTAACACTATCAAGTTGAACCAGTTGGTGCTCACTTGTCTTTAAAAGTAATGTTGCATTGTAAACAAGGGTCCCTGTACAAGAAATGTATCATACGGAGACAGCAATAGATTAAATGTATGTATTACCCTGGAGGTTCCAGTCTCCTCAGGTCAAAGTTCAGGTGTATTTGCAGAACAGGAAGGGAATTCATCTTATCATTGTGTATTTATACTGTAGATACATTAAAGCTCGTTCTCCCTAAAGACCTCTTCCTTTCACATCACATAAAATTCTGCTCCATAGCCATGCTAAAGACACCTAAAGACAACAGTTTTGAGTTTTCCCAGTAAAATATGATTATTCTGCCTCTCGCTCTCTGATGTAATGTAAGTTTAGGGATTCCCCAGGGACCACTTTAGGGGAGTTACAATAAAACAGGCATTTTAAGCAGAACTTTGCAGCGTATCTCTACTCCAGCGCTATACAAATTAATGGGAAATGTGACAGTCGGCTACATTATTAACAATTTATCTTTCTGAATTCCCTACTGTCACGGCTAATGCAGTTTAATCATGATTGACAGCCTGAATGGAGCCGAGAATGGTTTACATAAGTTTATTGGGAAGAGGTTGGGAGATTTGGTGTAATATTGCTTTTTCTTTATTTTGTTATCATTAATTTTTTATGCCGTTTTTTTTTTGCCCTGTGACGTGAACAGTGTAAATTTCCTACAGCGGAATGTTATCATAACTGATACTCTTAGGGCAGCAGTGTCTGTAATATCCTTTAGTTGTGTGTATAGGTTTGAAATTGTCAGTGTTGTCCTCACTTGCTTACATGGACCTGTAAATTGTCCATATAAAACAAAGCAACAGGTTCACTTTAATGGAATCTCAAGAACAGAAATGTAATTTATTGCAGTTTATCAGTCCTTAGATGTGGTGGCTGCATTAGTTTTTCCTATATTTTCACTTGGCGATCCTGCCAGTAACAAACTTCCCTTCCAAGGGTGACGATGCCAACTCACTGTATGTATAAAATAGCATTGCTGTCAACAGTGATGAGTGAACTGGCCAGCGTTTGATTTGCTTGGACATTTTATAGATCACTGGTTCGGCCTCATCTAGAGTATGCGGTCCAGTTTTGGGCACAAGTGAACAGAGGGGATGTCGTTGAACTGGAAAGGGTCCAGAGGAGGGCAACCAAACTCATAAAGGGGATGGAGGACCTGAGCTATGAGAACAGGCTCCTAAAATTAAACATGTTCTCCTTGGAAGTAAGGAGATTAAGGGGGGACATGATTTTCATGTATAAAAATGTTTACCGGGGATAGTAACATTAGCAACAAACTTTTTACAATTAACTCGATGACAAGGACGAGAGGCCACCACTTAAAATTGGTGGAGAAAAAATTTCAGCACAAGGGGCGAAGGGGTTTCTTCTTAGTTAGATCAGTCAAGGTCTAGAACTCGCTGCCACATACTGTGATTTCGGCTGAGAGTGTGGAATCGTTCAAGAGGCGATTGGACGATTTCCTCAAGGACCGTAATATACAGGGGTACAAGTACTCTTAAGATTGAGAACACACAGGGACCTATACATACTACACACCAATAGTACCGTACACACATACACAAATAGGATGGACATGATGGACATATGTCTTTATTCAACCTCAACACTATGTAACTATGTGCCAAAACTCATGGTTGACCAGAACCCATAGCTAATCCCTAATTGTACCCCTAGACTGCCCACCCCAGAACACTTTCCTCATCTTCATAACTTGGAGGGGAAGGTCTTGTGTAGTTCTTAGAGGTGATCTAGGCTGGCCTGGAAGCAATGGCATTTTAGTGCAGCAGAGGCACAGTGCACAGAAAGTTACAAACTTACCGGATCAACGGTTATTTTTTGCACTTACCAAACAGATATAACAAAACCTTTTCAATGATATTTTTAACAGACCAAAAGGTAGCAAACAAGAGATGTTAGTAATTGTTAGGAACTACATACACTTTGGGTTCTATTTATAAACAATTCGCAGAACCATTGGCCAAACGGTATTACAACAGCAGACATTAGGAAATACATTTAACTTATAAAGAAAATATAACAATAAACATTTGTTGTGTGCATCCATTTGCACAGAACTAACATTCAAAGAAATTAGCATGGCCAATGGCCCTACTAATTGTTTACAAATAGGCCCCTTTAAGTCAATGGGAAAAACACAGAAGTGTAATACCAGGTATACAGCTAGGTATAAAGCTAAAATACATGTAAAAATCATACCAAAGGATTTCTGATTCACATAACTGTACCTCACCGCATAGCCAAAAAAGTGCTCTACAATTTCCAGGTTAACTTCACTACTTACTGGATCATCTCCCAGCTCATTGGATAGAATGCTGATTCATTGTCCTCTGAGATTTTAGTACGGTTATTCCTACAAGTTGCCCCTAACAACCCTCCTCTCCAGGTTTCCACTTACCTGTCAATGTTCCAAGGAGATATTCACTATTCGGCTACTGGGAGCCTCCCCAGCCTGTCTATTAAAAGCCAACCATCTGGGTTCTTCTTCTGTGCATGCTCTGTGATACCAAGACTCTGAGGGTTGCTGGGGGAAGACACACTTTTAAAGGATACTTGTGGTAAAATACATTTATCCCTTGTTATGACACGGGATAAATGTGTCTAGATATCCACTTTAACAGCCAATCCCTTATAAAGTAATATTTTATCCATAAGTATATTCTGGTATGTTACCCTGTTATACCTCTCAAGCGTTTCCCGGGGAGGTCATTACACCAGAGTTCCCAGCACTGCTTCCTCCCTGGGGTCTCAATCCTTCTGCAATAAGGGCAGCCACTGGATGACTTGCTTTTCATCAATCACAAACTGAAACGGTAATAGCAATTTCAAACTTTATCTTTTGACAACAATGGATTCCACAGCCCGTATAAACATTATATAACAGGTCAGGTAGTAAGAATTGTTTACAAAGTTGATATTTTGGTAATTCAGACACACAAAACAACATTGTCAAAACAGCAGTATTCAGTCCCTACCTATAACATATTTTCTGTGTATATTCTATTTTCTTTAATTATACTTACCTGTATTCCCCTCTTCCATCATTTTTCACCACGTGCCCACAACATGCTTCTACATTCACTCCAACCTGATCCTAACTCAATCTTTATTTTAAACATTAAAGCAGTATTAAACTCTTAAACCTTTTGCAATAATGAATTCAGATCAACTGAATTTACATTTTTTCACGAAGCACTTACAGTCATCATGTTTACGAGCAGATGGATCCAACTCTTTCAGCTCTGCTTCCCTGAACTTCCTGTCCAGTACAAGATCACAAGGGATAAAGCTGTCTCCAGCATCTGTCTATCTACTAGCTTGGAGAAGGGAGGAAGGAAGAGAAGGAGTGGGGAGCAGGTGAATTTCTTGCTTTACGGTGCCTGTGTGTTTGTGGAGTCACACACAGCTTACTAACACACACACTCCATAGGACCCCACAAGTGAAAGGAGCCACCCTAAAACAGGATATCAGGACCAGTGCTCAGAAGACCACCTGATTCTGCCGGAAACTAAAACTTTTAAACATCTAGGAACACCATCCATTGCAAGTGATTAATCTGCATTTGAAATAGCTTAAAAACCTTTTGACTTCAATTGAAAGCACATATCAACCCTCTTTGGATAACATTTGCTTGCTAAAATACTGTGGATCTTACACAATTGGCATTTTTGTAGTTTTTTTTTAACATAATACTGGTTTACCCCTTTTTGTATTTCAGTGCTGTTGATTTCCTTTAGCCCCTTCCTGTCTTCATGCACTGACTCCAGTGTGGCACAGTGGTGTAGTGGATATCACTTCCGCCTTGCAGCACTAAGGATCCCCAGCTCAAATCCCAGGACACTATCTGCAAGGAATTTGCATGTTCTCCCTGTGCTTGCGTGGGTTTCTTCCGGGTACTTCTGTTTCCTCCCACACTCCAAAGACATGCTGGAAGGTTAAGTGGCTCCTGTCTAAATTGTCCCTGTATGTATGCGTGTGAGATAGGGACCTTAGATTGTAAGCCCCTTGATGGCAGGTACTGATGTGAATGTGCAACTATGTAAAGCACTGTGTAAATTGTGGGCGCTATCTTAATTCCTGTAATAAATCAGCTGAACAATACTGCTTTGTACCAGTTTCCCGATGGTGACAACAGCAGACCGTGCAGTGCATGTTGGCATGGCCACGAACAGTCTCCACCAGGAACACATGTGATAGAGTGACAACACAGGAGCGCAAAGGGAGACAGCTGTCACCTTATAACAGGGAGTACCTAAACAAGGGCCCTTATGGCAATATTTTAATCAGTGTTGCATATTTAGAAAGAGTAAAAACTACTTTTAATGGCATTAACCAGGTAAAGTTTAGATGAGATTTTATTGATCGTGCTTAGGTCTACAATAAGCCTGCTCACATAACAGCTAAAGTTGTAAAGATACAAAAAATGAGTAAAAGAACGTCAAAGATATTTAGTAATAAAATACATCTTCATTACAGATATCTAAATAAAATGTGTCGGCATGTATACTACTTTGTTTTTTCCTTACTTTTTAAACTTACAGTTAAAGAAAACTCATCTATTTTTTATTGGTTTGCTGTTCGCCCCCAGTTTTCCAAACAATTGTAACCCTTGCATTGATTCTCAAGCTTCCAGCCTCACGTTCTGATATTTAAACCTTAACAGTTAAAGCAAAAGGGAAAAAAAAGAGAAAAAAAATGGACCCATTGCCAAACCATTTTATCCGCTCAGTTCTTACCCTGTTCTGACCTTGTATCGTCTGCAGTCAAAGTACAGCGAAAGGTCTGAAGTCGAGAGACTCACGGCAAGCGCATTATAGACCTAATTGTCTGTTTTCTACAAGTTACAGTTATTGGCACCTGCCATTATTCCATCGCGCCGGCTGTCACCCGGCACAACAATCCGGCATGCGCTAATTGCAATGGCCTTTTCATCAAGGAAGATCATAGACAGTAGCTGGCTAGATGAGCCCGGCTCCTTGACTATGATTGGCCTGTCATATTGTTATGATTGTTTCAAGTTTACAGCGTTTAGCAGCTCGCCTTTTGAACCTCTCTTTGTACCTGAATAATATAACCTGGCTGCCCCTATCATTTAAGAGGCTACTATGGCTTTTCAAAGTTCAGCGGCGCACAATTGCAAGAAGGCAACCGGTCTCTGACAAAAGATCAATATTGTCCTTCCGAATGCTGGAGTCAAGCTGCTGCTTCTGTCAGTGGAATGCAGGCTGTAATTGGATCATAGATGCAGCAAGTCATCTGACTTTGCCTTCAGCTCTGTCCCAGCTGTCACATGTCATCCCATTGTACAGCTGTCACTGCAGGAGGGGATGTGGCTCTTTTCTCCCTTCTCTCCCAGATGCAAATGTCCACTTAGTGGATGAATATTGGAAATATTAGACACCTCTTTATGCCTTTATGCAAAGCAAAAAAAAAAAAAAGGAGAAAAAAAGAAAGCAATCTAGTGTGTCGTCTGTGAATTTCATGGAAATAAGTTGCAAATGATTCACTCTATAAAAGTGTATTGAAGCCTGCAAAACGAGAAATGATGCGGTTTGGGTTATTTAAAAATGCGATATTAGGTTGGATAAACAAGAAAAAAAAAAATCAAGTTTATTTTGAGCATTAAAAACTGGCTTAGACTATTTTGAAAAGATTTTAAAATCTGAATAGTCAGGTTGTCTTATATAGCTCAAAGGAGTCTCGATAAAGGTAAAATAAAAAATGTGTGTTATAGCTAATCTTCAATTATCCAAAATGACATTTAAAAAATAAAAAAAGCTGTTTCGATATGATAAGATGTATAACCACGGTGTTAGGTCTGCAAAGTATGCAAACGAGAAATCAAAAATTATCATTTTTTTGCTTTTTCCAATAATAATAATGTTTTGCTTTTTATTTTTAATACAAGTAATGTTATAATTTATAATACAAGTAACATTTGGATTTTTTCTTTATCTTGTTTGTGTTACACTACACAATTCTTGCATTTTTGTACTATTTTATTAATAGATGATTAAGGGATAAAAGATGTACTAAACAAAAAAATCATCATTACAATATTACCTAACACTAAACTTGGCTATTACTTATTAAGCTTTTATTGTCTAGATTTTATTATCTTAAACATATTTATTATAGGCTGTGTAGCAGGACCTTTTTTATTTTATTTTTTTGTATTTTTATAAGAGAAACATCTTCTTTTACTCAGCGGGATATATCATATTATTTGGCTGGTTCACCCTCACTGCTTCTGAGCTCCTGGAAAATGCTCTGTGCATTCTGAAGATTCTCTCCATGAGAATACTTTCTCTTAAGCTGTCACTTTGATAAAGGAACACTGATACTTTTACCCTTTTTTAATGTTTCTATTATATTATCGCTATGTTATTTTAGTGTTTTCGGCATTGTTCTTCTATCATCTGGATGACTGCTTTTGCCCATTTTGGTCCCACACACCTTAAGAATAATATTGCAAAATAACAGCATTTGCTGGACCAGTGCGTGAGGATGGTGACCCTTATTTCAAAAGAATAACCCCAAAGTTCAGTGAACTTCCATGGAGAGCACTGGACCCAGTAATACGGTCCATATAATACGCTTGAGCCTTAAATGTACTGTAGGGGACAATACATTATTATGCCATGTTATGTTCTTACACTCCAAGGCTTGCTGCTTTTTAGGGCAATTTTACAAAGTAACAATTCCTTTGTTTACTTTTTTTTCTAGAATCACATTGTATTTATGATTAGCAGAATGCACGTAGCCATATGTTAATGTGACCCTGTTGCTGATTTAATTTTTTTTTTAAAAACTGTTCGTATCGACTGTTCATGTTTACCTATCCCACCACCTTTTTCCCCGAATCTTCATTGAAGAGCCTTGCAGATTAAAGCCCCCAACAGAAGATTCCTGGTGTTTTGTGTGTCCTGGTGCTCTTTTGCGTGCTGTAGTTCCACCCACCAGGGCAGGGCACAATAGTGATATTGCACACATAGTGGAACCACATCACTAGAGTCACTGTAAAGGGTCAGTCCACTCAGAACTGCTATTTTATTTTGAGTAAAACCACAAAACAATATATTCCTGCTCTAGAGGACTTTGGCAGTGACATCTTGGTGCTTGTGTTTCTATATCCTAACAACTGCCGTGGCATTTAAGAGACGATCCCACTATCCCAGTTCAGAGTTTGAATATACTGTCATGTATTGAAGAAGGAAAACCTATTTTCAGCAAGGGGTTGGAGAACCCAACGTGGGCAAGAACAGAGCAAGGAACGATGGCAGAAGGAACTTGATGCAGTAGCTGTAAGACTGCAACATTTACTTTCTATTACACACTTAAACATAGATGCAGTAAAAGAACTGAAGGAGAGTACAATGTCTATTCAGCAGCCTTAAAATACATCTAAATTTTAAAAATGACTCTACTTCACCTTTTCCTGTTGACTTAAGGTGGCCCCCTGATCAACCCAAATGCTTACCTTGTTCTGGAGTGGGGTAGCCTGGAGGCAATGAGGTTACTGCCTCCCTTACACTTGCATGTCTTAGCTGTGGTCATGAAAACCCACCCTTGGCCTTGGCAAAGGTGGAAGTTGAAGTGAGGTGTGGCTACAGAGAATGAACTAGGGACAGGGAAGCTTTTTTTCTTTTTTTAAACAATTTTTTAGTTTTTTTTTCAGGAGAGTACAATGATTTAGCATACTGTAATACACATGTACATCAACTAAAGAGAGGAGACGGTTACATTGGTTAGTTTAGTTATTCACAGAAAATAAAAATGTATATACAGTATATAGTCAGTGCCATGTTAATAATGCCCAATAACGGCAACAATGGTTAAGGATTTTCGGAGTCAAGGTCCAGGTTGGTGACTCCATAGCCTTGAGGGATTCAAAAAATGGGTATAAAATGGGGAACAAGAAAGTGGGGATGAGAGTGAGCAGGTACATAATTGGTTGGGGAGGTATATAGGGGATGGAATTGGGGGAAGATTGATGAGGGGTAGAAGAAAGTAGGTACAAGAGAAGAAGGAAAGGATGAAAGGGAAGAAAATAGAAAAAAGAGAAGGGGGAAGGGACTAAAGCTAGAGAATAAATGTCCATGATTTTGGGTAGCTGGAAGGTAAATAATTACCAGGTAGCACCCAAAGCTTGCAGTATGCAACCCATGGGTCCCAGATGTTATGAAACTTTGGCAATCTATAAAGTTGGTTAGCGGTCAATTTTTCATAGAGCATACATTGGTGAATTCATCAAAAGGAATGCTAGGTTTCTTCCAGGATTTAGCAATTGCCAGCTTCGCTGCCATGAAGACATGTGTAAGCAGATGGGCTTCAAACTTAAAACAAGTAGGTGATTTTCTGTTCAAAAGGGCCTACCAGGATTTAATGCTACTAAAAATAAAGGAAGCCACACTCCAATTTAAAATCCATGATTAAAGTTTAATGGGTGGTCCAGTGCAAGACAGGCCACCTGAACTTAATTCTTCTCATAGAGTAGACTCTAGGAAGAGAACAGGGTCTGTCTTGCATTGAAACATTTTTTAAACTTGATGTTTTAAACTTTTAGTTTAGAGTGTGGCTACATTTCCTTTAACTAGTCCTGATTTCTGAGATGGCAAATGAACCACTACGGAGTGGAGTACAGCATCTTTTGATCATAGGGCCTCCTAGGGGTCCATTGCATTGGTGGGCCTAGCAAAGTTGAAATAACACAGCAGACAAGCTACCAAAATTGTTTGCTTATGGGGCAAAACGGTACCTGTACTCCACGGGCTTTACATATTGAAACTTGGTGTCAGCACATCAAACGTTTATACAATTGCTTCATTGGTTTAGCACTTAGAAGTTGCTATCCATATATATTTTCAGTCCTATGTTGTTAGAGTTTGACCAAGCTTTCCCTCCAATTTTGGTAGGTATGTAGGGAGGTGGGCTGAGAAAGTGGCAGAGATTTTCGAGGGATATAAGAATGAGATTATAGGGTGGGATTTTTTTTATTGACAGCTGCAAGGAGAACTAGCTGACCAAAGTTATTAGGAGACAAGTATTGTGTGTATTATTATGAAGGAAAGAAAACTAACACTTTCCTGATGTACATTTTCCAAGTATAAAACAACCATGTATTCCATGTAACAAATGTATTCCCTTGGAACTCTATGTCTGCCACAGTCCAGTGCTGTTCTTAATACCACATTTTGGTTTATATTGTTGCAGTACTACCCACATTCTAGGTTTGGCAACCAAAATGTGGAGCCTATTTTATAGGGCATAATGTTTCACATATTCCTAAGGCTGTATGCATTTAACATTGGTCCTAATATGTTACTTGCAATGACCGGTGTAGTAGTTTTTAAAATGAAAAGAACAATAAAGTACATACAGGAGGTGAGCAAGAAACAGTAACACCTAACACAATATTTACATCAAGAACCTAATTAGAAGAAGAGGTATCCTTTAATTTCAGAACAGGTTCAGTCCTCCATGTCCTGCAACAAGAACTGTGTGAAGTGCTCCTTTCTTTAAGGGATGAAACTCTCCATTGTTCTTCACAGCTTTTTATTAAGGTTCAATCAGTGATGTTTAGATATGGTGATTGGGGAGGCCATTGAATGTATTTAGTTTCATACTGGTATTAATTAAACCAATCTTGAATTTGGTTGGTGGTATGCATAATCGCAATATTATCCTGGAATATGGGTGCATTATGATAGAACAGTATTTTCATCATAGGGAGCACCTGACACTGTATAATGTTCTTATATTTCTTGACCGCTATAAGATTATGCAGATTAACTTTCTGATCGAATTAGAGAGCATGAGATAGCAGCCATACCACTACAAATCCTTCATGGCTTCATGGTTGGCAAGACATTTTGCGGGTTGAAGGCATATTTTCATTTTCTTAAAATCTAAAGCCATTGAATACATGAAACAGAGTATACGGTGACTCATAAAATAATATAACATATCTTTCACTGCTCAGTGGTCCAGATTTTCTGCTCCAGTAGACTTTGTGCCTTTGTATATTGGCCTTACATGACCTATGATAACTTCCAGCATTGCCCATGTTTGGTATATCATATGCTGACATACATTTAAATGGCATGCAAACCCTAACACAGAACTTCTTGTGTTCCTGAAACCTTGTATTATAACAGTGACTAGAATGTTTTTTCATTAAACATTTGAAAACTCATCCATGGACTGCATGGCAACTACTATACAAAATGCAGGGTAATGTGTAATGTGTCGTATAGCACAAAGAAAAAAGAGAGGCAATTTCACTGCACACACACACTGTCGAACGCTCGAACATGCTATGTTCGAGTCGAACATAGGTTCGACTCGAACGCGAAGCTCATCCCTAGTTAGGAGGTAGTAAAGATTTTTGGCAACAGTTGGCCCATGTCAGTGCTTTTTGCTCATTAAGTAAAGCCCTCTATAAAAATGCAGCTGGTGGAACTATAATGGGTAAAGAGGATGCGGACAGTGGTGAATGAGTTGTACTTTGGGCCCCAGGCTGTGTTCAGGGCAAGACCCTGCTAATTTACTGCAATTATGCATAAAGGTTTGTTTACACAGGCGTTTGTGTTTTGCTTCTGATATGCATCTGCAAAGCATTTGTGAAGCAGCATATTCATTTTTAATTGGACCTTATAAAGCAGTATACTCTTTTAAAATTACATGTGCAATGGGGGCAAATAATATGTGAACGATGCTTCCAGGTACAGGTTCCATGTGTAAGTATTGCATATGATTCTTTTTTTCCTTATTTTTAAAGGAAGCCTGTCCTGAATAGGATATGAAGGATGCCACTAAGATCGACTTACTATAAATGGCTTTGGAGTGCAGACATTTATTTATGCATCCCTTTAGGTTTCGCCTGATATCTGGGGCCTGGGGCAGCTGGGTCCAGCCACTCTTGAACCAGTAAGATTAAAATTGTCTTGGGCTGCAGCATCTTTTATGTTAATGGTAGAGAATATAATTCATGTTCACATTAAGGGATCATTAGGATGTGCCCATAACATATTCATAATATACAAATATATATATATATATAATTTTGTGTGTGTATATACATATTCACAGTAAAATTGAAATGGCAAATGAATGCTTTACACGTATGGGGGGCCAGATTAATAGAAAATTCAAAAAAGCCAGTTGGGATATCTCTAGAAGAAAGGCTGTGCGGCGCTGGGCAAGGCCGCACAGTGAAGATCGTTTGAACGAGAAGGCAAGTATGTAACCAGGTGGGCTGCGCTCAGGTTGGTGGACAAATTTATTACACAACCTATACTAAAGGTACAGTTGTCTTCCAAAACAAATCAGCAGATTGATCAGATTGGCTTGTCAATCTCATTCAATGGCTTTGACTTGATTTATTTTCCTTTTTAAATATTTCTACCTTCGGGAGAGGGAAGTTGAGACTAATTTAGTTTTGCTTCAGACTGATGTTGGGCTATTTTTGATCATGTTTGGCAACCCTAAATGCCCGCTGTGATTGGCAGTTTACAAACTCATGCCTACATGTACATATACCAAGATAGATGGAGGAATTACTGTGAGCAGTAGGATCTCTGCTGACTTTTTACAGCTGTCACCTAGAAATCAATCCATCCACCAGGGTCAGGTGCAGACGCAAAGAAGTTCACAGGTTTAACGGGGCCATCTAATCAGAGGAGAGCTTTTTGGAGTCCCCAGTAATTTGTGCACAGGAACATCCACATGTAACAAATCTACAACAGATACCACAGCTGACAAAGACAGGAGTCATTTATGCAAGTTGTGGCAAGGAAATGATTATCTTCTGATATTTCGTCCCTAAAAAGACCACAGGAAGCCATCAATGCAGTAGACCTCCTGACACCATCGCATTGATGGAGGACCGGGGAAAAATCTATTTAGGAAAGAAGAAAATGCCCACTGTTTGATAATAATTGGAGAATACAATACAATACAATACAAAATATAATAAAACTGCTTACAAAATGTAGGAATTTTGTTTAAAGCTGAACTCCCCTCAAACAACTAAATACACAGATAAAATACATATAAAGGAGCAATTTTACTTGCCAAAGTATTTGTAATTCTGTCCCTCCTGTTCTGGGATTTACACAGCTCTTACACGCCATTAGCACACCATGATACTTTCTGGTAGTAAGAGCAGCACAAGTGCATTGGTTTCATCCATTTCCCTGCTCTACAATAAAGTTGGAAAATCTCCTTGTGCTTAATTGAGGATTTGCAACTGACAGCCAATGTGAACAGAAATATGCTGATTTACACAGCACAGCCAGGTAGATGACACTGCCTTGTTTGCTACAGGTATGGATGATAGAAAGGATGCAATGGTTTCCTCCCTCCACCCCAGCTTGCTACTTGATGAAAGAAGGTAAAGAACCAGCAGAAAACTGATGAGGTCATCCCTCTGCTCATTCTGCTTTTCCCTATGTAAGTTGTTTTGAAATTGCCCCAGTATCCCTCTTTTGCTTTGTATATTTGATACATTAAAAAAAGATAATAATTCCATATGCATTGGGTTTCCTGAAGTGCAGCATCCCCGGATAAACATAGGGCTGTAAAAGCTGTAAAATTGTTAGATCATTCAAAACGAAATCTTTAGAAGAATACCGTATTTTTCCGTCTATACGACGCCCCTATGTATAGGACGCCCCCCACTTTTCTTACCCAAAATTCAGAAATCAATATTTTCCATGCTTTTTTGCATAACTGATTACATCTAGTTTAAATTTTTTTGTTTTCTGACATTTTTATGGGCTCCCTGTTGCATCTGGGCACTGGCTACACGATCTCCGCAGCATCAGCTGAGGTCAGGTACATAAGGCTCATGATTGGAGGAAACCTGTTAACTTGTCTCTGCAGTCGGAAGTTTCACTCATGTGGCTAGTTTGCCGAGGTATCGGCAGTTTCGCAACCGCAGTTCTCCTCTCGGCCCCCCGTGTATAAGACGCCCCTCCATTTTTAGGTAAATATTTTTAAGAAAAAGTATAGTCTTATACACGGAAAAATACAGTATATAGTATATTAAGTGATTGGGTTTCTCACAAAAAAAGTTACATCTTGGGAAATTGTTGTCATCAGGTCATCTTTCTGTAATCTACCCAACCCCCTCGATTGGCTGGTCAAATTAAAAGCAGAAAGCATAATGACGTTACACTTCTAAGAAGCATCTAGAAGGCTTAAGAAACCTCTGACCACGAAATTCTGGGGGACCAATTATTTTATGTCTTACAAGTGATTTTGAATACATTATCAGCAATTTTTAGGGGTTATCCTTAGGATAGTGCATCTTTATCATTTTAGATAGGGATGCACCGATACCAATACTAGTATCGGTGCCGATGCCAAGTATTTGGACAAGTACTCATACTTGCCCAAATGCTTAGATGCCTAGCCTGATACTTCCGGTATCAGGAAGCTGGGCAGCGAGTCATTACACACTGCCCGGCTTCTTGATTGCATAAGAAATAACAATACTAATCTGGGGCATATCCGATTGCTTTAAGGGATTAAGAGAAAGCATTTTCCTGTTAGAACAAAGATTATGAGATCAAAGATGTATGAATGATGTGCCTTCCTCTGGATCAGTTGTGGGCTTGGGTTCTAAGAATGCCAATTTTTTTGTATTTATATTTGTCTTTTTAATGATGGATGACGGATGTTCCTTTTTCACCCTGATTAACTATAAATAATTAAATACACAAAGTAACATGCTAAGGCTGGCCATACATTGGATGTTTTTTTTTACACATGTGAGCTCTGTTTTGTTTCCGAATTGAAATTCGGATGAATTTCTTTAAATTCGGATGTTAGGATGCATCAGAATTTCCGATTGGCCAAATTAACAAATTTGAGGCCAGGTTCACATCTAAGCATCTCAACTGTTTTCACGTGTTTGTCTTGCGTTTTTTTTCTTCATGATTTTGCCTTAAAAACCGTACAATTTCCAATGCATAGAGATGTCTATGGCACCAAAACCGCCTGAAAATAGCTCCTGCACCTTTTTGCCCGAATGGCAATTTCATCCATGTGACGCAACGCAAAGGTGTACAGCCTCCATTGACTTCAATGCGAATCTATGTTTTGCACTAAGTCTTCTCGAAATTTTAGGAGGGACCCCATGCCCAAAAAAATTGTGAGGTCCCCCAAAATCCCTTACCACACCCTTGATCCCAGCAAGAGCCTTGCAGAACAGGAAAGGAAAGGGGGGGAGACGATGGCGCCCCCTCCCCCCTTCCTCCTGCACCATACAAGGCCACTTGCCCTTAATAAACAATTTGGCTCCCCTCACTACACGCTTTCCTTATATTGTAAAGCGCTGTGCAAACTATTGGCGCTATATAAATCCTGTATGATAATAATAATATAATAATAATCCGAAAGGAAACCAAACACATTTTTTGAGCCTTCACATGTCTAATGATTTTTCTTCAGCCATTAAGACTGAATGAGAAAAAACATGTATAGCATTAATGGGGAAATTCCCCTGCCAACGTATGTATTCTGTTGTCACAATACTCAAACAGTGATTGCAGCTAATTTTTTGCAGTCACTGTTAAGTCCAAAAATTTTGGGCCGGCTAATCCGTTGAAAGTCCTTTGAAAAATATATTTCTGTTGAGCAGAAGGGTGCCAATGGGGCCACACACTGGTAGAATTGGCCAGTTAAAACTGGTACTGTTGAAATTTGAACAGTGCAAGGCCATCTTTATAGTGTTCTCTATACTTATCAACTGCACAGATACGTAATTCTGACCTTTAAACACTGTACAAATAGACACAGCCAGGCAACTGGAATTTTAAGAATAAGTTTAGAAATGGCAGCCTCAATATTACCCTAATGACAGGTGTAAGAATTAAACCTCTTTCAGCAAAGAGCTAACTATAAAGATGACATACACATGGCAGGACAGGAGACTTGATTTATCTCTACAGCAATCCAGCACCACTTGTGCCTCTTCCGCCCTATATTTTGACAGTTAAAAAAAGCAGCAGACTCATGAGCTCATTACTCCTTCTATCAGCATGTTCCTTGTTAACACATGCACATTGCATCACAATTGATTGGCTCCAAGTCCTTCTCCTCCCTCTGCCAGTCTCAGTTATACTGTAAAGGGATTGCATGAGGCTGATACCATCAGGGTTTTTCACAAAAGGGTGAAAAGTTTGGAGAAGACAGGAGAAGTGAACAATCTAGGCCAAAATAGCAGATTTGGAAAGATTCTCCAATTCAGCTCTCTTTCCAGTTCAGCTATGTTGTCCTAGAGTGTTCACTTCTCCTGACTTCTCCAAACTCTTCACCCTTTTGTGAATAACCCTGTTATAGTTTAAAGTTCAATTCAGGCAGTTACACTGCTTGCATGTAAAAAAATAATGTAATGACGTATTAATAAAAACAGAGCTCTCTCTCTCTCTCTCTCTCTCTCCCTCTCTCGTATTCGTTTCATCAAAGGAAACACATTTTTATGTTGTTTCGGAGGCAATCCAAAACTGCACACTGAAACCGCAGAACGAGCGGTGACCATATGGGCCGCCGGTCCGTTCTGCACAATGCGCACCGACATTTTGGAGTAGATCTTGGTATACACCAAGATCTACTCCAAAATGGCGGTGCGTATGTGCTGAACGCGCCGGCGGTTAATATGGCCGCCGGCCTGTTCTAAAAACGAATGTATATATGCCCGAATATCGTTTTAGTATATTCGGGCATATATTAAATACGTTATTTCGGATTCGAACGAACCGCCGAATCAATGTCTACTGTATATATATACTGTATATATATATATATTTATTTAAACAGTCTAAATATTTGTTTTCCTATGAATCTATTTTCAACTTGTTGCATTGTTTGATTGTAAAAAGTTAGTCCAAGAGTAAATTCTGTCTGTTTTGTCTCTTAAAAACTCTTTTGTACAATATCTTACATATATTAAAAATACAAAACAGACATTGCTAAATGTGTGACATTAAGCTGTCACATGACGCCAAGGCTGATTAGCTATTGAACAATTTTCAGAGAGTAAATTTATGCAGTCGCTCGTCTTGGATAGATAACTTCCTATTCTTCTGCTACAAAACAGAATTAAAATTCACAGGTCTCTTTTACGGTATTTTAAATGAATCAGATTCCTCTTTTGGGCTGTGCAAATAATTATTTTGTGATACATTATTTTACAACAAAAAAAAAGCAAAGGAAAAAACAGCAAAGGAAAAAAAAAAGATCATCGTTCTGGCTCATTTAATTTTCGTGAGTGAATGATCTAAGATTAACTACAAACTAGTCAGTGCAGTTTAAAAGCTGAAAGCAATTTCCAGCCAAAGATGGTAAAATGCTACAACCGAATGACTCTAAATGACTCTAGCTGGAAGGTCTGAGTGTATGACCATGGGGCCTGATAAAGCCTTAGCAACACAGGAAAAAAGGCACAAAAATAGTTCTAATTTATTTGGCGCCATCACCTTAATAAGATTAATTCAGACGTGTTCATGTGCCTAATTGGTGATTTTGTTTAAACTGGTAATGAAGGATTTAAACTTGAGGCAACTTGCTGCATGCAGGAATGGTGATTGGGAGAGAAAAAGTTTTTAATTGTAAAATGCAGCAATTTCCCCTATCATGCAGTATTAATAGTACTGAATGTAACCCTTCCTTCCTTTCTTTCCTCCCTTCCTCCCTTCCTACACTCTTTCCTTTCTATACATAAGAACATAGCCTGTGAAGGAGCCACTACACCCTGCACAAGTTGTTGTGCAAACTCAGACTGTCTGAAAGTAATTATTTGCATAGGCTTAGGCACTCCACACCTCAACTTGAGAGTTCTTGAGCCTGGTCATTGGTTGCTCCGGTGCCAAGCACAGCAACATGAGGCAGCATGACGTTTCTCTCATGACACTATCACAGGCGTTGAGGGTTGACTTCAAGTACAGACTTCCATTCACAATTCAGAGATGTCATATGACTTAATGTCAAGGGCCCCAAACGAAGATGATGTTGGAAAATGTGAAAAGGTGTGTCACGTTCTATAGAAACACCCACCTTCCACCATTCCCACCAATCACTGCACACATTGCACACTTTGTAAAGCACAATTTCGTTAGCTCACATAAGTCATTGCTTGGCATGAAACAGCCACTTGGTTGTGTTTGCCACCCAGGTCAAAGGTTTCTGGTCCTCCCCTGCTCTTCTGTATGAAAGTGCCAGTACTAAGAATTGCCTTTATTTTGTCATAACCACCAGACAGCTTCAAAACAGAACTTTTAAAACTCCAGTTGGAATTTGAAAAGCTGAATCTGATTGGAGAAAAAATAATGACATTTCCGGGTGCTGACACATTCACAAAGAATACATAAGAATACATAAGTTGTTTATTGGCCACTAAATATTTGCACAGGAAAACTCAGAACTCAGAGAAAAAACTAATTTCTTATAATTTGTGATCAGTGGTCAGTGAATTTCATTATCCGCAGGGGTCTTTTTATAAACAATTCTCAGAGCCATTCACCCTGCAATTCGTTCCATGCAAATAGTGGCAAAAATGAACATTCTTAGTATATTTACTTTTCAGGTCAAATGTAAGATTCAGAAAAGACTGAAATATGGCCACTAGCAGGAGCTGAGAAACCATAGGAACAACAGGGCTATTCATGAAGAAGCCGAAGGATCCAGTCATAGCTTCGGCTTTCTTCGGCCGCCTGAGCCCTTCAGCTCAGTCGAACCGAAGGGCTGCTGTACGGGCTATTCACCATAGCCCGTACAGCAGCCAAAGGCGGGCGACAAGCTCAGCCGTGCCGAAGGCATATTCTTCGGCTCGACTGAGCCGAAGTGACAGCTGAAGCGGGTGATGTCACCTGTACAACAAAGTTCAGACTGGAAGAGGGAAGGGCAACATTATGAGATTATGAAATGCTGTATGCACTAGCCAGCCACAGGCTGTGGGCAGGGGGATGACCTAGCTTTACTGCTTAAAACGGAACTACACCCTACTATCCTTTACAGTCAAGGAAGGTGCCATCTTAGCCTCCTTTTGGATTGCAGTTGCCATGGTGCTGCACATGTGATCCGTTATGACACCAGCCAGGACTTGAAAGTTCATTTGAGAGTTGAAATAAGCACATTGGTAACCTTGACAGTTGGCATGCCTGTTGGCCATTAAATTAGTGTATCTTATTCCTCTTTAAAGCAGACCTTTACTCATATCTTCAAAATAACAACAAAGACACCTTTAGAAATATTTAGTAATAACAATCTACAAACACATACTTCTAGATAATTGCTGGCTTTTTATTCTTTCCATACATTATTTCTCTTTTCTTCCCCAGTCTTCTCACAGTGGCCATGTTTACTAAGGGCAGATCTATAGATCTCCCTTTACTTCCTGGAACTCTGGCACATGTGACTAGGGTATATGACCATGCACATCAGAAAATGATTTTGCAGTTATCAGTCCTAGGCGACGACAGCATACAACGGAAAGAACAAGGTTCTAGGCATCTTTTTCTTAATGGTAAAGTGAAGATTGGCAGCTGGAAGTGAGGCTTACAGGCAGACCTCCACGCGGCACCTCTTCACCCAGGACTCATAATCACTACTCAAAGGAAAAAGCACTTACCAGTAAAAAGCGGCAGTAGCCATCAGAAGTGTGCTTAAAACACCACTTAAATATCACTTTATACGCTATTACTTGCAAACTGTGGCTTGGTATTAAATTATACTTGCATAGACTTGGCTTAGGTGCTGATAATGCTTTTGAGGTTGCATTGGTGAAGAGGAATTTAGGATGCTTTAAACGGAGACGTGACTAGCATATCCCCAAACCCCTGACAGCATGACAGGGTGAAAAATTACAGGACTGTACTTTTTTCCCCCATATAGATTGTAATTTTAATTGTCACGGTGGCCCTTCTGTTTTAATTATGGGTCCTCTTTGATATATACCGGCACATCGCATTGAATGAAAATATGGTGCTGTAATAGTGGAGGAAAATGCCCTTCCCTGAGATCACATGAGATTACAGATGAGATTTACCAGCAATTCTCTGCTGATGTATCCTTCCCAGGATGCAACACTTGGGCATGATTACATCATTTGTTCCAAAGTGAAGTGGAAAAAAAGAAATTGTAAGTAAAATAAAAATATGTTTATTTAGCTAATTAATGTAAGATGATTTCATATCAACATGTAGAGCTGTATGTTGATGTGATTTTTAGTCAAAGGAGATAAAGGTGAAGCAGAGCATTGTCAGGTCACCAGCCTAGGTGGGTGTACAGTCTGCCAGGGCTGTGTAGATCTCAGAATTGGATGGACAGAAATACATAAATCAGTTTTGCGGACAATAATTCACTGTTTGTGACTTTTATAGACAATCCGGAGTAGCAAGTGGATATTGTCTGAAAAAAAAACAAGAGAAAAGCATTGTCGTCCATTAATGCAGATATTTACCAGGATAAGTGGAGCTCTATGATGGTTCAATGGAAGTAGCTTCTGAAGAGCTGGGCTTGCACAATATGTAGGTCTCAAGGTTTAAGAGGGGAAGCAGAAAAGTGTTATGTGAAAATGATTTTGCAGTTATCAGTCCTAGGCGACGACAGCATACAACGGAAAGAACAAGGTTCTAGGCATCTTTTTCTTAATGGTAAAGTGAAGATTGGCAGCTGGAAGTGAGGCTTACAGGCAGACCTCCACGCGGCACCTCTTCACCCAGGACTCATAATCACTACTCAAAGGAAAAAGCACTTACCAGTAAAAAGCGGCAGTAGCCATCAGAAGTGTGCTTAAAACACCACTTAAATATCACTTTATACGCTATTACTTGCAAACTGTGGCTTGGTATTAAATTATACTTGCATAGACTTGGCTTAGGTGCTGATAATGCTTTTGAGGTTGCATTGGTGAAGAGGAATTTAGGATGCTTTAAACGGAGACGTGACTAGCATATCCCCAAACCCCTGACAGCATGACAGGGTGAAAAATTACAGGACTGTACTTTTTTCCCCCATATAGATTGTAATTTTAATTGTCACGGTGGCCCTTCTGTTTTAATTATGGGTCCTCTTTGATATATACCGGCACATCGCATTGAATGAAAATATGGTGCTGTAATAGTCTGCTTTATAATTAATGGCCACATGTAGATCTCGGAGCTTGGGAGAGGAGAAATAAATGAACAATTTATTTAACTAGCTTTTGGTTTCTGGTCTGCTCCATGCGGAATTTAGAGGTGTTCGCTGAATTGGAACCTTTGGTGTAATCAGGTGCTTTTAGATTGCAAGCTTTTGTGAGCAAGGACCACTTTCTTTTATTAAATTATTATGCTTTTTTCTTTAGTTTTATCTATCTATCTATCTATCTATCTATCTATCTATCTATCTATCTATCTATCTATCTATCTATCTATCTATCCATCAATACATCAATCTATCCAGCTATCTAATATAACATATGAACCAAACATGACATATCTTTGGCCAAAATCTCTTACTCCTTCTCTTAGATATCTGTTAGAATCTTACTCTAAGAACTCTTAAGAATTAATATTGAATGCTCCTCATGTAGTGCTGTAGTATATTTAGGCTACCCTTCCATACATAATATTACAGTTTAGGAAGTATTTTATTGGCCTTTACTATTTTGCTGTTTGTAACAATTGAATTATTAATTTCCATTGTGAAATATTTAGTCCCCCCTTCCTCAATGTTCTGTGCAGTTGACTGTAGTATTTTTGCAATTAGGCAAGTGCTGCCCCTTATGGAGTTATGCTGCATGCTTCGGTACTCTATAAGGCATTGCAAAGAGCAATAGCAAACAAAAAAGATTTCAGTTAACCGCAGTCAGATCAGTTAAGTGATGATAATTGATTGTTTGATATGGAACCCCGCAGTTCTCACATCACCACTGCACTTTGCACTATTTTATTTAAAATAAAAACAATAGTAGTACCATGACACTGTTTAGTCTGATATAGAAACCTTATGTTTGCCTTGAAAGAAAAAAAAAATCACTTACAGCATTGTTGTCAATTGCATTGACAAATATACAGGAACATCACATTATCCTATTGACTTATCTGTCACTGCTTGATAAAATCAGTGCTTTGATCTGATATACATTTCAGCCGTGTCTGGCTATTTGGTGATTTCTGATAAGCAGGCATAGCGGCCTGCTGTCTGTCACAGGGAAAGTCATAAATGCGCAGTGACAAGCTTCTGCTGATTTTACCCTTTGTGTAGCAGGGGAGCAGTGTGCACACATCCGGGGTGGCATGAATACAGTTCAATTGCAGAGCAGAAGAAAATTGGATCAGCTCAGACAGGGACTACCCCGGGGTCAGCTGTGACCATGCCACTTCAATGTGATGTCGACGTGGGGTGATGGTGTGTAAATAAACGTAGGGAATTGCAAATCTTGTCATGGCCATGCAGAGCAGCTCAAGCATTTAAAGATGGTTGCCGCAAACCTAACTGGAAGGTGGATCTTCTGCATGGTGGTCAGACTAAGCTCCTTAACTAAAACAGTGCCATTCTGAAGGTCTGCAAATGGTAAACTTTACATATAGATAGATAGATAGATAGATAGATAGATAGATGAGAGAGAGAGAGAGAGAGAGAGAGA
>NW_017306380.1:82722-82958 GCF_000935625.1 Nanorana parkeri | reverse complement strand
ATACCATTGCTTTGTTCGCAAAGTTAACATACACTACATATACTACAGTAAACCCCCTGTTATCCGGCATCCACAGAGATTGGTAGATTCCGGATAAATGTAGATTCTGGTTGCTTGAGAGTTACTATTAAAAAGGTCTAACTAATGTCATACTCCATACGATACCACATCATAACATAAACTCTGTATTGACTTGATATTAATATTGAAATGCAGTAATCAGAAGCAAATTATGA
>NW_017306380.1:69320-78277 GCF_000935625.1 Nanorana parkeri | reverse complement strand
GAGAGAGAGAGAGAGAGAGAGAGAGAGAGAGAGAAAGAAGGAAAGAAAGAAAGAAGTATAATAATATAGACAGTTATAATGTAAATAGAATTAAAGACAATATGTAGATATAGTTATAACATAGAAGAAAATATATAATGTACATAGATAGAAAGCAAGATAACTATGCTATGGAAAATTACAGCATAGATAGTGGAGATGATTTACTAAAGGAATAGACAGAGACAGTTCATTGAGCAAAGTGGATGTTCACGGGATGATTAGTAAATACGATGAAGCTGTATTCTCCTCATATAAGCAATCATATGCTAGCAAAAATCATATTTTTTGTTACTATTCTTGCTTAGGATTGGGTATTTAAGGTTAACACATATTCCCTTGTGAACTACCATTGCTTGCTTCGCAAAGTTAACATACACTACATATACTACAGTAAACTCCCTGTTATCCGGCATCCACAGAGATTGGTAGATTCCGGATAAATGTAGATTCTGGTTGCTTGAGAGTTACTATTAAAAAGGTCTAACTAATGTCATACTCCATACGATACCACATCATAACATAAACTCTGTATTGACTTGATATTAATATTGAAATGCAGTAATCAGAAGCAAATTATGACAAATAGACATACAATCATTTACAGGATAATACATGCCGCAGATCAGGTATGATTTGAGGAGAGTGGTGGAGCGCCACAGCCAGGTCCCAGCTGCAACCGCTGCAACCCTGGTAGTTCTCATGAAAATGCCAAGTATCGGCACTGGTATCTAAAGAGTATCGGTGCATCCCTAATGTATACAGTGCAAGGATTCAACCAACCTTAGATTAGATTCTTACCTTCTCCTGTTCTGAAGATACCGATTTAAACCTTAGCATATATTTCCTCAAACCTGATATTATATAGAAGAGCAAGTCTTCATTATCATTACATGACAGTCCTAGGGGTTTATTTGTAAACGATTTGCAGAGCCATTCATCCTGAGGCAAAAATGAATGCCCTTAGTACAGTACATTTGACATGGAAAGAAAATATACTAAGAAAGTTTGTTTTTGCCTCAGCTTGTTTTTGGATCTCAGGAGTTTATCTCCTGTGCTCCCCAGCTTCATTTTTCCCGATTGAATGTAATATCTGGAAAATACCGCATTATAGCCACTAGATGGACCTTGGCAGCAAAGGAAAAAAGCTCCTTAGATCCAAAAGCAAGCTGAACCAAAAACAAACGTTCTTAGTTTATTTTCCTTCCATGTCAAATGTAATATTTTTCCAGATATTACAGTTGACCCGGAAAGAAACTATACTAAGAACGTTAATTTTTGCCTCCATTCACACAGAACGAACGCTTATGGAGTTTCACAGGACAAATGGATTTGCAAATTGTTTATAAATACACCGCTTAGTGTTGTAAATAAAAAATGGAGCAACCCCATTATCCCCTTTAAAGGATCTCACTGAAAAAAAGAAAATCCAGCTGCAAGTATGTCTATAATTAGACTTCAAGCCCTGTGCAGACATCTGAGAAAAGCACCAAGCCAATCCCATGAACAGGAAATGTATATTCTTCCTGCATCTTGTGGTGAACAATCAGCGTGTAGAATGTCCCCAAGGTGCCACAGTTGCAGGAAATCGACATCTGTACTTTTGTGGTGGCTTTAGAAAATCATAGCAGCTGTAGATTGAAACGGAAAGGTTATTTTTAATAGTATTAATTTACAAAATGGCTTGTGCAGCAATTATACTGTATATGTCATTTTCATTTCATTTTCATGGTTAAAATTTGTACCGTTTTCCACCAGGTTACCATCAGTTCAGTCCATCGGCTGGATTTAGTACAGCTGCCTGCCAATAGGGTGATGGGACTCCATCCACTAACAGACAACATTAGAAATGAACCTTGAATATCCAATTCTTTACTCCATCTATGCAACTCCATCTATGCTGAATGGAATATCTGGCAGACTTAAATCGACTTCCAATTGACACATCGATTTTGATAATAAATCCCATCGTTTTTTTTTTTTTACATTTTTATAATAGGCTTGAGTATTTTTCTTTAACATTACTGTTTGTAGGATTTTTCTCATTAAAGTTCCACGAGGGCTTTTCATTATTATGAACTTTGCTGATGAACTTTACTAATGCTGAAAAATAAAATATAGGATCATTCACATTTCTCCTTATGCATGTAATGTTATTTAAATTGTACTTACAGTGCTCATTAAAAGACACGCACCAATTTGTGTTGTCGCCCAAGTTAAAAAGAGTTCTCTGCCCATCTCCCATTTCTACATATCTGTTTTTCCGTTACTCTTTTTTTTTTTCCCTTTCCTACATGACAATTACCTTTCATTACAAATTTATAAAATCATTTACATTTTAGCAGTTTAAATGTTTCTGCTGACATTTTGTAACTATTAGCCTCTTCTGGAATGGCATATGTTCAGGCAGTTAATAAAAAATTAAATGGAAAAGCACAAGACAAGGTGAGGCTTCGTAGCCGAGTGTTCTGTGGATTCTGAAAAATATCATCTTTGTGTTGCAAACTGTGAAGTGAGGTTAGGGCTATGCCAATATATGTATTTGTCATAGCTGTCAGAGAGACCCTGAACTAAGCAATCACAGGCTCCTAATTAGACAGTTACATTTTGTTTTTTTAGAAAGGAGCTTTGCGCAGAATGTGATACTGGAGATTTGACAAAGGTACTTGGACTTTAAAAGCAGAAGGAGCTTTCATTTATCTATCAATTACTGATGAAAAGAGTGGAATGTTAACTGCTTTTATGCCAAAGAATGGGAAGTGATAGGCTGCTGCAGGTATTGCTATAGGGATGTGGGTTAAAAGCATTAGGATAACCAAAACGTGACTCTCAGTATTGCAGTAAGTATGACCATTTTCTGACTGGTTAGACAACAAGGACATAATTTGCTAAATAAAATTAAAGCATACCAAAATTTATTAATTTTTTTGCAGATAACTAGTCCTTAGGTGTGGTGCCTCCATTAGTTGTCTTTATGTCAGGCTTTTTTTTAAATTAAAGTAACACTAAACTCAGGAGTTAAATCTTAAAAATGCATTCAAGTATCTTAACTATTAACAAAAATGTATCTTATTTGTGTATCACTCGGCTGTAGAGCCTCAAATCATCTCTGAATTGGTGCTGACACTGTCCTTCCTCCTGGAGGGTGGCTACTTTTATTCTCCATGGCCCCTGTGTGTGTTGTAAAGTAGTATGAAAAAACAGGAACGTCACCAGCACACCATAGTAATGTGTCCATTTTATTGACGCATATTGTCACAAATACAGCACAACGTTTCTGGGCCATGCAGGGTCCTCTTCATCAGGCTCAAAATGATGATGATATACACACATGTTCAAGGGGGTGTTTCTTCGCCTGGGGGTACATGGAAGGCACAGCCATTCCAGAAAATACATACGTACCCCACTGCACTTCTTACCGGACTCCCCTTCTCTTAGGAGGCGGGTGCTGAAGTGACCGTGGATGGAGCCGCATAAATCAAATGAAAAAAAAGGAACTTCACTAGCACAGCATAGTAACGTGTCCAAAAAAAAGTCTTCTTTTATTGGCGCATATTGGCGCAAATAAAGTGCAACATTTCGGGACCACGCAGGGTCCCCTTCATTAGGCTCAATTATAACTTCAATACAAATGATTAAACGAAACGTCTATCACGGGAACAAGCTTGGAGTGGTGGTTACTTTACAACACACACAGGGACCATGGGGAACAAAAGTAGCCACCCTCCAGAAGGAAGGACAGTGTCAGCACCAATTCAGAGATGATTTGAGGATCTACAGCCGAGTGATGTACACATAAAGTACATTTATGTTAAGGTACTTTAATTCATTTATAACATGTAATTCCTGAGTTTAGTGTCATTTTAAAAACCATATGAATTTAATATGACTTTAACCTAGTGATCCAGCCAGTAACACACTTTTTGTCATGGGGTAACAACATTTACTCACTCTATTGTATCTATGGTAGAGCAGTGTTGTCACCTTAGGAGAGAAGTTTATTAGGACTAGGGAACCTGGGCCGGACCTAAGCTCATCTGAACATCAAATGGGCCTGCCACCAAATCAGCTGCAATTCGAGGCATTCCCCACCCCGCAACTGACCATAAACAAAGAAGCAGGATGCTTTTGCTGATGTATTTTACCATTTTAACTCACAAGCTGATTGGGTGGCATGGAATGAGCTTCCTTCTGGGTTTAGAGGAGCTCAAGTTTGGACTCATCCTCATCCCTAATTAGGAGTATAGAATACTTCCCCCTCCTCATCTACATAACATAGTGCAAAGATGTTCTGTAGTTCACAGAAATGAGCTTGGAACGGTTGATATTATTGCTTGAGATATGCTGCAGAGTGCAGAGAAGGGACAGCACTGGATATCTGGCAAAATCGGCAGGTATTTTTGCACTGTTAATCAGACATAACAAAATACTTTTAGTGGTATATTTAACAGACCAAATGAGAGCAAATAAGAGAACTTCACTGTTACAGTTTACATACACTTTAAGGTATTAAAAAAAACTAAAACCAAACTTTTTTTTTGGCTTTAGTCCTCTTTTGAGACAAGGGCTGCTGTACGGGCTACTCACTATAGCCCATACAGCTCCCGAACTTGGCCGAGCGGCTCAGTCTCCCGCTCCCAGATGCCAAGGACAGAAACACTGCTTTTTTTTCTTATTCTGACACGGAGCCGTGTCAAAATAGAAAAAAAATAAATAATTTTTGGAAATAGGAATGCATTGCTAGATTCCCATTGGCTATTTAAATTTGCAATAGCCAATAGCAAACTAGCATTACACCCGCACTCTGCTGCAGTTCTCCATCAGGTCCACTACTGATTGACAGCAGCAGAGGGTGGGTACAATGCTAGTTTGCTATTGGCTATTGCAAATTGAAATAGCCAATAGGAATCTAGCAATGCATTCCTATGGCCAAAATGTTTTTATTTTTTTTTCTATTGTGACATGCCTCTGTGTCAGAATAAGAAAAAAAAAGAAAAATCAGTGTTTCTCTCCTTGGTGGCCGGGAGCGGGAGACTCCCGGAGCGCCAGGGAGAGTTAGGCTTTTTTTTTTGCTTTTTGAGAGAGACCGAGCAGAACAGCCGAGCTGAAAACCGCTCGGCGGCATTCGGCTATTCACTCACTGCTGTTCGGCATCTATGAGAATAGACCGAACAGCAGCGAGTAGACTGCCGGAGATTCGGCTCAGCCGATCCAGATGTTGGATCGGCTGAGTCGAACTCCTTCTGCACTTCGGGTCGGCTGAACATGCTGAGCATGTTCGGCCGACCCAAAGCCACGCAAAGCCACCCGATGTACGGCTGATTTTAGCCAATATATACGGCTGAAATCAGCCGTACCAGCCTGAAGTGAATAGCCGAACAGCGTTCGGCTCACTTCGCTTTAGGTCGGTCATTCACTCGGCTGCCTATGGCAGCTTAGTGAATAGACCCCTATGAGTTGAGTGAACAGCGGTTTGTGATCGATCAGCTCTCGATCTATAGAGCCGACATGTGACACCTGCAGTGTCATACACCAGCTCTATGAATTGGAAAGAGTACATTTTACTCTCCCAATACTTCTCCTTTAGTAATAGCTATACTAGTAAATAGGGTGAAGTTGTATTCACAGCAATCATCCAACCATATACAATCAAAAAGGCTGTTATTCTTTTTTATTCCCCTTGGACTATTGATTGACTATAGGATTGGTTGAGTCTTCACAATGGTCACATTGATTATGACTGGCAACACTTTTCTCCTTTCTCTATAACTATTGCATTTTTTAAATCTAGTTTTATTTAAATATTTTGACTGCATTTTTTTACACTAAATTATTGGCATCTATTGCCTGGATAAAATAAACATATGAAGCAGCTCATAACAGTTCTCCCTTTTTTAAGTATTTGTGTACGTTCCACAAGGTAGCAAAGCAAAAACTGATTTGGATATCAATCATTCATAATGGTAATAGTATATAAGTATAGGCGATGTGCTCAAGTCTGGCCAAATTATTTAAAATACCCAGTTTGAAAGGAAAGAATTTTATGTTTTGCAATTTTGGAAAAAAGCAATATAGGGGGAATAGTTGGAAAGGAAAATAAGGTGCTAAATATGTTGCTATTGTCCCCTTCAGCTAATCATTTTGATAGCAAAGGTGATTTCCGGTCTGTGAAAACCAGGAGATCTTCAAACAGGTGGTCTAAATCCTCAACTTAGCAAAACTATTTAAAGTGTATTTAAAACCAAAACTTTTTTTTTTGTTTTAGAGAGATTAGTAAAGGGGTTATAACCTCTGATTTTTACTGTTGTCTGTGTTCTCCTTGGGCAGAGTCATCCTCATTGTCTGTCCTGGTGACCACTAACACAGGGCCTGAAGTAAGGGCAAATTCAAAATTTTTAGTTGTCACTAGAACAGAAAAAAAAGGTAAATGTTCCAATGGGGACCCCTGTTTCTGTGACAACTTAAGGGGTGTTTACTTCACTTTGGAGAGATTCATTTTTTATTCCTATTGTGTTTACAGGACAGAAAGTAAAGGAAAAACTCTAGAATGGGACACAAAATGACCAAAAAGGGCCATCAAGCATTTAACCATTCTCTACTCTATTCAAAAAGGGAATACAAGCACTTTAGATATATTTAAAGGGTTATACAATCAAAACCAAAAAGTAAGAACACAAAACAATAGAAACAGTCCTGCCCACAAGAGCTGCCTCTTAACTGAGATGATCCATATTCATAATGTTTGAATGCAAGTCTGTATCTAGTTTGTAGCTTGCAAAAATCAGATTGTGTATGGCTATATATTGTTCTTAGGTAAGGCTTATAGTGTGTGCCTATATGACAGTGTTAGATTGACTAGATTTTCTAGTCTGTCAAACAGATCCATCACACATCTATGATCATACAGCGTTTGTCAAGAGAAATGCAACTGACCAGAGCATCACTAGCAGTGTTGGGACAGGGATAACCTGACCTTCAGTGTGAGGTTCATTGCAGAGATTCCTAGAGAGCTGACAAATCTCTGTGATCAATATTGTGATCATTTTCATCTCCATAAGAAGGGGGATTAAACCTTTCACTGAACATTTGCCGGGTAGTCACATATGAGATCTGCTATTCTTTAGACTATGGATTCGTTTTTTGCATAATAAGGAACAATGACATGTAAAAACCTATCAGCATACACATTTTACTTATCTGACTTAAAATAGGCCTTTTTGCAAAAGGAGAAGAGAGTTCTGGGTAAATACCATATTTGCACTCCAGGTATCTCAGCCCATTGGCTTAGTGGTTTGCATTTGACTAGAAGTCCCTTCATCTCCTTCATAAATAAAGGAAGTATTTCCTTAAGTCTGACTTCTAAGCAGAAGTGAAGTCATTTTTGTGGCACTTCACATGCTGACAAAAACCATACCAGCTGTCCTTCAATTGAAACTAAATGCCTATGTTTCTCTTTTCCCTTCAGTTGTCCCTCTTTTTGGACATCTATATACAATACTTTTAAAAGTATTTTAACAACACTAAACATTTCATCTAACCTCTAAATTATTCCATTTGTTATTTTGAAAAGCCACTATAAGGGAAATATAGAGGTAAAAAAACCTCATGCCAATTTAAGCAATTATTTTTTGAGTAATTCTTCATGGCCGGAGTAACTGGTGATCTATCAGAGACACGTCCTTCGCCTACATATTTTGTACTATAATATCCCTTTTTTCCTTCTAAAAAAGTTGGGGGGTTTTGGGACTAATAGCTGACTGTTAAGTCTTAGTAGGGTAAAACCATACAGTCCACTGGCTTGAAGTGGTTTATTTCAGGCATTAAAGATCATTGCCCACCATCTTTTAATGCTGCTTAGTGCTGTGTTGATAGTAAATTGAATTGTTATTGGTTGTTATGGATCCCTACAGTACTTTGTACTGCTTTACTAGATAAACAAGATTTCATGTGGCCTAAAAAATGTACCAGACTCAGAAGCAGTGTGGTTCCTTTGCTGTGTGTGAGGGGTAGCCCTTCCAGGCTCTCCCTTGGGTTTGTATCATGTGGTGGGTCAGAGGTGATTCTGCTTCGAGCTGCTCTGCATCGGGGGTCTGTGCAGGGTAGGCACATTAATTCTATGTAGGTGCTACTGTGGAGTTGCTGGAAACCCAGCTTACACTTTTCAAGGGACTCTTGCATAGCAATATTGTGTGGGAAGGCCGTCACTGGCCTTGGGGATCTGCAGCCCATCTGTGCATACACTCCTAGCACGCAGCATAGCTGGCTGTACCTGAGTGCACCCACTACCCCATACTAGCACAAATCTACACATAATTATATGCTGCAATGACAGGTGAATGCAGCAGCAGAGAAACACATACACGCAAATCTTGAAATATTAATTTGGGGTTTCTTCCACAGTTTATTCTATTTAAAAAAAATCTTTATTCAGTAGGCATAACATGCAAGTTTTAACAGTCATAACAGATTAACCTCGCATGTGCTTTCCGAGGCAGCCCAACTGATGAATTTACAGGCAGACAGAAGGAAATGCTATTTGAAAAGAGATTGGGAGTTTATTTGATTAAATCCATTTCTTCACTACCTTGACCTCTTCCTTGTGAAATAATCAGCGCTGTTTAGCAATAATATTCAGCCATTAATAATGAATTACTCTGGAACAGGTTCCATCTGCACTGCAACAAACCCCATTGACTTGTGAGGGTTCACGGTCGTTACTGCACAAAATACGTTATTCTGCAATTGAAATCCTTCATTTATATTGGTGTTTAAGATCATGTCTTATTTACAAAGCTGTGTTCTATGCTATTCCAGCCCTTATTTAAAGGAAAATTATTTACTGTCAGAATTCAGTTTACTGTGGACAGTTATCCGATGGATCAGGGTCTGGTATGGATTTTGAGGGGAACCCAGGCAAA
>NW_017306380.1:44864-69108 GCF_000935625.1 Nanorana parkeri | reverse complement strand
GTGCTATACCAGGCCCATACCGGTTACACTTAAAATTGGTAGGGTACTTTGTGGGGTGTGCAAAGTCCCATGTTGATGGAGACAAGGACTTCACCCCTATTCCCACATCCCCACATCTTTGGCCCAATGGATCAATGGATGTGGGGGTCTGTGGGGGATACTTACCGGAATCTGAAAGCTCTCTTTTACAATTACAAAGTCCTTTATTAAAAAATAAAGAAACATTGACATATGATGTATATCCAATGTCAATCATGTCAGCCAGTGATGTAGATCCAATATCAGTCATGATAAATGATGATCCCTAAAAACAACCTGCTGACATGATGACCCCATGACGATCTTCTCCCGACGCACTCCCGTTATAAATCTTCGGCTGGCTGCTGAATGTCAACAAACCAGCCTGAGATGCTACCTTCATCATTGACCATATATATTTGGCCAATGACGTTAGCTGGGATCCCTGCCAGCTTTCATAGGGACAGTATTAATACCTTCACTAAATTAATGACTTCTGGCTGCAGCAACCAGAGTTTCAAGCGGGTGGGCAAACAGGCCAGATCTGACCATTTTGTACAATTGCTCTGTTTGGGTTGAACTCATGGTCAGCCCGAACCCAAAGCTGATACCTACCTGTCATAAGAGAGATTTTAAAAACAGAGGAACTGCCATTGCTAACCTCTCCTTCTGAAAATTGATATTGTCTTGCTGCCATGATGGTGCATTGGCTTTAGTACATTGTGAGTCACTTACCCACAGCACGTATAGAAATAAAGAATTCTTCCACTATTCTAATTTTCATTTGATATGTGCTTGTTTCAGGTCTATGATTCAGATTTATGGAAGCTAGCAAATGGCAGCTATTTCTAAAAGGAGACTCCCAATGGCAGCCTCCATATTTTTCTTATGAATGCTTTTTTTCTTATATGTTAAGTTAGATAGGCACTTTGTTGACTCCTTCAGTCATTTGAAACATATTCTGCATCTAACGTTTATCAACTGGACAGTGATTGCAAGATCCTACACCATCGTGTTTAAAGTGCACACATAGCTAGGGAGCCCGGGGAGGTAGGTACAGAAATTTGCCCCTGGCAGTTAGTATTGAGTTTTGGTCCCTTACCAGTGCGGGCCCTGGCATGGTCACTTAATGATCGTGCGGCCTACTGCTCCAATACACAAGGTAGTTGTCAATATGCAGGGAGGAAAGAAGGACCAAATTTAAACTCGTAAACTTTTCCAACATTTGGATCTTTCCTTCACTCCTCATTGAGTTGCCCTTTATCCCAAACACTGGACCACCCAGGCTTCTTTCCAACTACTCTCTGACCATTTTGGCCTACTTGCATCAGCATTTTTCAAACTATTAAAAAAATCAACATTGAGTGATCAAGGATCCGCACCGCTTCTTAAAATGTAAGGTCTGTATACATTTTTTCAAACTACTCAGAATTATTAATATTTAATATAATTCCATAACAGACCTCTTCAGCTGCTGTTATAATTATGCAGTTCTTTTAACTTTGTAAAACCAAAGTTATGCTTTAAATCCAAGTAATATCTGTTTATCTTGGAAATGCACTAGCTGCTTTTCATTATTCTAAGCATCAGATTTGTAAATAAGCCTTTGTAGCTCAAAAATGAGGCATTGGATTTTAATTTAAATGTATAACAGTAGCGCTCTTATTGCATTCATATCAATAAGACTTGAGCTTTACATAATACACAGTAATGGCTCCTTGAGATGTCTGAGTAGTGCAGAGCCATTATAAAACTACAGTATCATGTCTCGCAACCAAATTAAACTCCATTCTAATTTGTTTCTTAATAACACGTACTTCACCGTAATATGTAAAATGCTCGGCTTTATGAGCGAGTCAAAGGAAATGTTGTACAGTGTCTCATTTGCATTTAGCAACTATATTACAGTAGAGCATATAAAGGTGCAAGAAACATAATCTAACATCATAATTTTAAAATGCAATTTACAGCCCCTTTCCAAGACGAAAACAATGCTGATATCTAAACAAGGTTTCCTGACCTGTGATAATACTGATAGAAAAGTTGAAGAGAAGAATATATTTACTTTTCAGTAAGAGCTCAGGTGGAGCTTGATAGAATTATGAATTTTAAGATGCAAAACTAAGAATTTGGTGAAACTTTGACACTTTTTTTAATGTTATGACTTGTACTGTATTTGGTTTAATTTAGGGACCCCTTCACACTCCGGAACCTTACTGCACACATGTTAACGTGGACCTGACTACTTTTCACCTTTACTCTCCAATGCAAGACATGGTAGTACGTTACTTTGCATTGTGGTGCGCCATTCAGGTCCATTGCTTTAGTGCCATTCAGTATGCTGCAGCACTGTGTGTTGTCATAAGGTATGTGTTACTTCATGCAAAGGTGTGAAGCCAGCCTGAAGGAGAAGTGTACAAATAGACATATTTGTGCTGTTTAATGTCCCAACCACTCAAGTTTCAGATAGAGTGGGAAAGGATTAAATGCCTTGTCACTGGCTCCACTGAGGCTGTACCGCGGAGATTCCTTCATTTCCTGTTTGGTAAAACGTTTGTCCCCGGGGCAGGAAGTGAGGGACAATCTCAAACAACACAGACAGAAATAAAAATGCCTTTTTAAAGTTAAGTAGGGGTATAGATACACTAAAGTTTTTACTTATTCTGTTTCCCTCCTCTGGGCACTTGTGACCAAATTTTTCAAGACAACTGTAAAGAGAAGAGGGTGAAGGATGTTGAGAGTCCATACCGAAACATGAAACCATCTCACCTTTCTCTTGTTTGGTGTTTGATTCATTGGAAATGTAGTACTGCATGTAAATCAGACTACATGTTGCATCCAACATTCTAACAGTCATTTTAATCACATGACTCAAGGGGTGGAACTTGTACAAAATGGTATCAACATTCAGGGGAACCTAGGGCAGCAAGTATGGACCTGTTTGAATCACAGATGGAGTTTAGTATTCCCAATTTCTTTCACTTAAGGTGCATACTCCATAACTATATAACAAAACATATCCTACAACATAATATATTTACAATACCTAACAACAAAGAATGGGACTTTTTAGGTGACAAAAAATGTACACATTCATGTCTGAATAAAACAATCTCTTATTTATACATATCAAAACATTATCATATTAAAAAAAAAAAATATAAATATATCTGTTCACATGATTAAATCACTTGTTATAAACTCCACAGATGCTTAAAAGGTCAAGGATAGGTACAGTCCTTTTCCATTTGGTTGTTCTTGTATCAGAAAGTCTTGACGTGTTTTGTGATTAAGCTTCTCCAGGAGCCTGAACAGTTTGTGGATTATCAACAACGTCCAGGATACCCACAACAGGGAACGAAGGAGGGAGAGGAAAGGAGAAGAAGGAGGCACACAGTATATCACCCAATTGAGGGCTGTCCAGAGAGATCAAGTCAGAGCCCAACAAACTTCCACCTGGTTGGACTTCACATCATATTTCATGAGAAGATAGAGGGAGTAGAAATGTATTTCAAGCACATGGTGGTGTTTTAAGCTTTTCACTACTCAGGATGATTATATTGCAGACAGGAATATATGTTTAAAGCTTTTCACTAGTCAGAATGACTAGTTTAGCCCTGACACTAAGGTGCTAGATCCCCAGGTGCATCTCCATGCATGCTTAGTCTGTGGATCTCCTGCTGGCAGAAAATTTGTTGGGTGTCGTATTCGCCTCCCCCTCCATCTGGACGGCAGGCCAACATAATCTAAGCATAATAAACAACATACATACAACATAATACAAAGAGTCTTGGAATGGTGGCTAATTTACAACACACACAGGGATCGTGGGGAACAAAAGTAGGCACCCTCCAGAAGGAAGGACAGTGTCAGCACCAATTCAGAGATGATTTGATGATCTACAGCCGAGTGAAGTAAATTTAAAAACATATTTATTTAAAAAAATTAAAAAAAATATTCTGTGCAATTACTGTTAGTATCCCTTATATTTCTTGATTTTTCTAAATTCCTAAAATATCGAGTTTCAAGGGCTTCCAACTCCACAGCTCCACCTTACTTAATGGCCTTCAAAGCAGAACCCATTTCCCAATGTCCTGATTAAAATGTTGCATTTGAAATGCATTCTCACAATCAAAAATAAAACACAAGATGTACACATAACTTTACATCATATACTCTACAATGTTTTTGTATTTTAAATCTTGGGTTTTGTCTGTGAAATGGAAGCAATAAGGTGGTTTGAAGGCTAATCTTGACTATCCAACACCCTCCTACCAACATCCTCGATTAGAGGTATCCCCCTCAGCAGTGAGTGGGGGAATACACATTATATATATATATATATGGGGAGCTTCTAATCGATTATATCAGTGCTCCTTCATGTGTGTTAGTTAACTTTTCCCACACTCATCAGAATGTGATACTCATCCTGTGTGTTACTTTGAAAACCTGCTCCCATCCCCTATACATATGGGGAACTTTAATCAAATATCTCAGTGCTACTTCATATGTGTCAATTTCCATTACCCCCACTCCACATAAGGTGATTCTTGACATGTGTATTACTTTGATAATCAGTCCTTATTTCCCACACTCATCTAATCTATCTGATACCCAACACTCACTTCAAACAAATAAAAAACAAACAGATAATCATCTGTATACACCCTCAGATCCCCATAATCTTAAATAGTGACGTGTAACACCATTACCTACCCAGTTATTAGCTGTAATCTTTATCTAATAGTTAGTACCAAGCTCGACTTGCTGCACTTCCTCGTTTGTCTCCTACGGCTCTCCCTCCACTCTATAAACCCCGGCTATTTATGTGCCTCCACCCCTCGGAAAGCCACCGCCCTGTAGAAGCGCGTGACATCATCGGGTGGGTGTGGGCATCCATTAACACATGAATAACTTCCACTCTGCTCAGTTGCTAAGCAACATATAAACACCATATCTTAGTGAGGAATTGGCTCAATAAAGCCCTCCTTTCTCTCAGAATAGTTAGTAACTTACATCACCTAATTAATCCTATCTACATCAAATCCTATTTACAAAAGGATCCGAAGTGTAACAACACATCAAATGCGCACATGGCTCCGCCGCATAAATGGTCGACAGACGGATCCAGCACCCAAGGCAGATCCGGAAATAAAGCCGTGGGCGTCTATAAATACAACATATTTTAATACACACATCTCTTTGATCATTGGATGTATCTTAGTACACATAAATATACATATAAATCTTGGGTTTTGTTCTCCTTTAAGCTAGCAAGAGGTGTTTTCAGCAAAGTATCACTATATGTAACCTGTCAGCTCTGCTTTATGCCGTGTGCCTGGCCACTTTTTGTATTTATGTTACAGATTTCATGCTTTCCCGAACCACATCAGACCTTAAACTTATTAATACTGCATTACATCAATATCAGACAGGGTCGTGCTAACTGTAGCACAGTGAATAGACTTCTTTCAGATAAATCATCTGCTGAAAATCACTGTCTTGACAGCTTACAATGCGCCCATTCAGGCAGACCACAATAAGGATCATCAATGGCCGTTTTGGATATAAGGTATAGGGTACTGCTGAGGAAGATATCTTTATTCAGCTCTGAATCATTGACGTCATATAAAAATGAGGGACTTTAGACTTTTTGAATGCTCATAAATAAGGAAAAGATCAGCTGAATGTAAATGAATATAAGGTGTGTTGATGTTTGAAACGTGTTGCTTTTACTTACAGTTTGAACTTATATATGTACATGCCGCCAGCCATATTTGCTCATTACATAAGCAGGCCCTACCTCCTACTTTGCAGTGCTACACATTTGTTCTACCTTACTGCTGCTCCTCAGAATTCAAATCTGTAAGTCAGCTGACTGATTAAAAAACATTGCACTCCTCATGTGGCTGATATCTTAAAAAAGTATTAAACCCTCATACTTTTTTTTAATAATGAATCCAGATCAAACAAATATGCATTGCCCAGTAAAGTATTTCTTTACATTTTGTCCAAGCACTTACAGTCATCATGTTTCCAAACAGCTAAAACCAACTCTCTCAGCTCGACTTCCCCGAACTTCCTGTCCAGTACAAGATCACAAGGGACAGAACAGTCTCCATCAGCTGTCCATTTACTAGCTTGGAGAAAGGAGAAGGAAGGATGGAGGAAGGAAAAAATAGAGGGGTGCAGGAAGCTGGGGAGTTTATTGACTTGCTATGCCTGAATGTTTATGGTGAAACACACAGCTTACTAGCACACCCAGGATGGCTCCATAGGACTCTGCAAGGGAAAGGAGCCAACTTAAAACAGGATATCAGGGCCAGAGCCATTTACGATGGGAATAGCAGCAGGACAGCATCGTTGTTGTGTCAGGTTGTGCTGCCGGTTGGCAGGCGTCGCTGATCTTGATTGATGCTGGATTTACATAGCTGTACAATGTGATTGCATTTACATTGCAGGACATTCTTTTTTGCCAAAAACTTTTTCTTTTCACTGTTTTTGTTTATTCTCACTTTTTCATTTTTCTTGTGAATAAGTTACAAGGAGTGCCCCATACTCTTTCACGTAGGGAGTTGGGCTTACTCTAAAGGGGGCTTCCACATTCCAAAAAGTTTCCCAATCACAAACCCTCACATCCTGCTGGGTAATCGGATGCAGAGATGAGGCCCTTGCCTGCATCAACATGGGGAGAAGCCACCTTGCAATAGGGGGAGGCTTGGCTGCCCCCTTCCTGTCCAAAGTACCCTCCCAATTTTAAGGGCATGTGGACTGTTATGGTTTGAGGGGCCACTCCCTTTCCTGGCCAGCCAGGCTGCATGCCTGGATAAGCGTCTGGTATGGATTTTAAGGAGGGACAACTCCAATTTTTTTGTTTAGTTTTTTTAACAATGTGTACTGCCCCTTGTCAATATGTTAACAATAGTTTTGGCCAATAACATCACCTGGGATCCCTGCTGACTTACTGATCCCTGCTGTTTATTATTTGAAACAGAAGCGAGCGGTAATTTTTTGGAGGTTTGATTATCTGTTCATTGAAATGCAAACAGGCTGGGATTGGGTCAAACTTATGTTCAACCCAAACCCAAAGGCAATCCCTATTAAAAGAGAACTATGGGGTCAGTGTTTTTCCCCATAGTTCTCCTCAGGGTCACGGGAGGACATTAACTAGCGTCCTCCCATGACCCAAAGCTCAGAGACCGCTGCTGTCGAGATCTACCCAGCTACGCGATTGACAGCTGGCTCTGCCTATCTAGAGGCAGAGCCAGCTGTACCCGCCCCTCCTCTGTTCCTTCTGCCAGTCAGCGCTGGAGGATCAGAGCGGGGAGGGGGGAATCCCTGCAGGGAGCCGTGAGTGGCAGTCACGGCTCTCTGCAGGGACAGGATCGAGAAGTGAGCTAGCGACAGTATGTGTCTGCTCCCTTCTCAATCTACTCAGCCGATGTGTGACAGTTTCATTGTCACACGTCAGCTCGAACTATGAGGTTGAGTGAAAATCACTCACCTCATAGTTCTCCTTTAATTTCATAATTAAAAAACTACTGCAAGTTTGTTAAAACTACTGATTTCCACAGAGCAGCCAATCAGCTGTGAAATGGACTTTCAGTGGTTGATAGTTTCAAGGATTTTAATCGGTCAACAATGGATGCGGATTGACCAGTATGTGTTATTGGGGAGTTTCCTTTGTTTTTTAAAATAAGCATAGATGCTTATTTTTTTTCTCAACCTGTCTGAGGCTTAATGAACATGTCAGGTCTCTGTCCCCGGCCTAATGCATGGTCATGTTCATAATTCAGCACAACAAAGGACAAGGAGATTGTTTGAATAATGCCACCTCATGGTAGCTTTGTATGAAATCGGATTACATCTATCATGTATGATGCTTGTAAGAATGACTGGCAAGCACAAAATATGCTCTGTCAGGAATGTCTTTTTTTTGCCCTGTTCCCTAGAAAAGATTAGAGAAAGCAGCTTTCTTACAGGACTGGGGCAGCTCCCATCTTTGTTAGGCTGACTTAATAAGGCAATGCAAAATCCAGTGACTATAAAAAAAAGATCTGTAATGCCTACTAGCCAATCAGATCTCAGTGGATTGTAGTCATATTAGTTTAAGGAATTGTACAGTGTTTTGGTATATATTTACTCCATGTATTTTTTATATTACAGCCTATTTCTGTGCTGGCCCCAAAAAATTCATCTGCCCATCCCCCCTTAACATATTCAAGATATGTAAGAGGGATTATGTTGTGGTGGTGAGAGGTATATTTACCTTAAATAATGCACAAGTTTCCCACCGTTTCCTCCCTGCCAGCGCCAATATTAGTTGCAGTGGCTTGAAACTATTCTTTTAAAAAGCCTATACTATGTATTTTAAATATAAAATCCTTTAGAGAAAGCCTTGCTAGTGTTATATATCTTTTTTTTTTAATTTTGATAGGGTCATAAATTGTTTTTTGTATATTGTTTTTTTATTAATTCTATTATAACAACAATAATAATAACCAAATATATTATATTAATCATAATAATAATAATAATAATTATTATTATTATTATTACTGAAATGAAAACTAATTTAAAAAAAAAGAAAACATTTATTAAAACAAGGCATATTCCCATTAAAGCTAAAGATAAACAGATAAATACATTATTGAAACACATATATAGTACAGAATTCTCTTGCCAAATTAGTCTTGAAATTGACACAGTATTGTGACCTGACCTTTCTTTAATGCAGTTAAGCAACCCAGCCTGGTTACCTCCCTGCTCCCAACATGTGACTGGACAGTGAAGGAGCTGCTAGAAACTTAAAAGGTCATCTCTCTGTTCTTAGCTCTAGTCAGCAAATGTACATGCAAGACACCAGATTGGCCTCAAGTGCTGCCCCTTTCCCTTCCAGTATTAGTATTGCTAGACAGATTGGGGCAAAAATTAAGTAACTTTTTTTTAACTGATTTCATTTTAAAATATGTCTTCTTATAAATACATAACATGTATTTATTGTTTTTTTATATATATTTATCAGCCTGAAGTTCAATTTTAAAGCTTAAATTCCAGAACAATGTCGCTGTGCATTCAAAGCAATGTGACTGCAAGTTTCTGCTATAGTAAATCCAAAATACTGCCACTCTGAGTCCCAGAAGCCGCTTGATTGCTCGTCTCCTGAGTGACAGAAGGGCCACAAATAATATTGTAGAAGATTGTGCAGTAACAGTATTCTGTAACAGGAGTAGTTGAAGAAGCGACAAGCTGTTAAGCTGACATTGCATACACATCATATTATCCTCCTAACAGAATTAGTGCTATGAGATGGGGGACTGCTCGACAGAATACCAGTCTCTGCATATTGTGTTATCAGCACAATGCAGTCCTAGGTTCTCCTCAAGGAAATGATTATGTAATTTCAGTGAATACTTCATTGAACTACCACCATAGAAGTCGTTTGAACTTTATTTTACATATGAGATTTTTATGCCACAATTTTATGACTGGTTTTTATGCGCAGATCTGCGTGCACTCCCTCAGATGGCTATTAGACAATGTAATCAACACATTTTCTGAATTATTACAATAGTAAAATGAATTACATGACAAACCACCAAGAATGTATACTTGTGCACAGAAAAATATTCACATATCTTTGAGTATACTTACTGTACTTACAGTAAGATACAATGAGATGAGAAGATATACCCTTACTGGGCAGTTTTGCAATACTGATCATTGAATGCTTCTAGCCCAGACAGCAAGACTAAACCTTAAAAACCTGCTATATCTACAGTTTTATTGCTGCCATTCTGTCATCCACCAAGCTCTCTGTGTTGTCGGAGAGATGCAACAAAGTAAGACTCTCCTCATGTAGTATTCTGTTAAAGAAAAGAATATCTAAACATATTTGGAGCCTGCAAATGCTCTTGACACATTGACACACATGCAATCATATGTTGTATTGATTTTTATAGATGTTTTTATCTTTAATAAAATACTACATGAGGAAAGTTTTGTTTTGCAGCATCTCTTCTACAACACCGAGAGCTCAGCTAATGACAGAATGGCACCAGCAGGATATTGTGAAAACTTGACAAGGGGCCTTAAGCCATTGATTATGATATCAAAATGTGGACTGGAGGAAAGAGACCTACCTGAGGGCTTGTTCACAACATGTCCAGATAATATCCAGACCAGAACAAGTCTTCCACTGAGTGCCTGGTGACTCATTTGCAGTGATCGTTGTCATCACTCCACCAATGGTCCTCTAGATGAACACTGCAATCTTTGCCGACTTTTGTTCCTACAGTTTTATTTTTTGTAAGAGATGGTAATAGATTTGATTTTTAATTTGAGTAATATCATCACACAATATTTTTGAAATTCCAGTCGGAAATACCTCAGGAAAATTGGAGTTTGTCTAATAGTTAGTATTAGATAAAAGCATCAGTACACAAACACCAATAAGACATGCAAAAATGGGTTTGTTCCCGGGGGAAATGTAGCTCTTATTAACCATTTGAATGTGTGACGAAAGCAACACTCCCTACGGAAACCTGGCAAATATATAATCAACATTTAAATGCTCCGGTGGAATTTATCAAAACTGGAGCAGACAAAATCTGGAGCAGATTTGCACTGCAACCAATCAGCTTCTCTCTTTCATTTTTATATCTTACCAAAGCAAACTGAAGAGAGAAGCTGATTGGTTGCCATGGGCAACTGCTCCAGATTCTCTCTGCTCCAGATTTGATAAATTCCTCCCTATGTGTCTAAGGACAGCAGTGCTGTACATCACTGAACTACCATAGCACCTACTAAGTAATTTATCAGCCTTATGTAATACAAATGTAACATTTGTAAATGCAGTTATCCATAGCATCACAATACACATGTCACAATCTACAGTAATGGTGTACTAAATAGAAAAATATTATACCTTCTATCATTGCTTGTTTTGAATGGAAGGGTCAAAACCTCAGACACGTTTATTTAGGTTTTTTTTTACAGAAAAAAATATAAAAACTTACATAGGTTATAGGGTTCAGACAGGTTTTGCTTTTGATTTTTGCTTTCCCAGAGCTAGCAAGATTCCCTTCACTTGTTTTCCCAATGACAGTGGTCCCCAGACAGGAATAAACACAAATGTTTTAAAAATTATAATTCAATATCTGTAAATCATTGCAGTATGGGGAGAATAACAGTATTTTCTGATAAATGGATCAATCAATTCCACACAAACCACAGCACAAATTCTGAAAAATTATACTAAAGTGTACTGAATCCATTTTTTAAGTTTTGAATATAGTAGGAAATGGAGAAAAATCCTGTCAGTTTTTGTTTTTGTTTTTTTTTGCTGTGTCCCATGTGGGAGAATTTACTTCCGGTCTCTAATAAAAAAAACAGAAACCTCCCCAAAGTATTAGTAAACCCCTATTAGGCAGCATTCATTGGAACATGTGTGCCCATTAGAAGATTTCCCCTCTAATGCTGTTCTGGTGGCAATTCACCATTTCTTTTTTTTTCACCAATCTTCTTCATTTTCATTTCTATTGACAGTGGGGACTAGCAGAAAAACAGAATAGAATTCTCCCACTTGGGACACAAACCACACAAAAAAATTCCTTACTCTATCCAATACAAAAAAAAAAAAAAATTGGCTTTAGATATGCTTTAATGATTTTTAAACATAGCGGTCTATTCACGAAGCGGCCGAAGGAGCTAGCCGTAGCTTCGGCCGATCCTTCGGCTAGCTTCGGCCCCAGGACCCCTTCGGTTCAGTAGAACCGAAGGGCTGCTGTACGGGCAATTCATAATAGCCCGTACAGCTGGGCGGAGCCAGCCATGATCTTACGACTGGCTCCGGCCACTTGTAGAGAGATCAGCGTCCCTGGTTACCAGCTAACCAGGGACACTGATCTCCAGACAGCAAACTCTCCCAGGCGCTCCGGGAGTCTCCCGCTCCCGGCCGCCCAGGAGAGAAACACTGCTTTTTCTTTTTTTTTTCTTTATTCTGACACAGAGCCGTGTCAGAATAGGGAGAAAAAAAATAGGGAAATTTTTTTTTTTTGCCCATAGGAATGCATTGTTAGATTCCTATTGGCTATTTCAATTTGCAATAGCAATTCAATTTGCAATTTGCAATGCGCCCGCCCTCTGCTGCAGTTCTCCATCAGGTCCATCAGCAGAGGGCGGGCGCATTGCAAATTGCAAATTGAATTGCTATTGCAAATTGAAATAGCCAATAGGAATCTAACAATGCATTCCTATGGGCAAAAAAAAAAAATTTCCCTATTTTTTTTCTCCCTATTCTGACACGGCTCCGTGTCAGAATAAAGAAAAAAAAAGAAAAAAGAAGTGTTTCTCTCTTGGGCGGCCGGGAGTGGGGGGCTCCCAGAGCGCACAGGAGTTTTTTTTTTTTGACGGCAGCAGAACCGCCGGCTAATACTTTAGGTCGGTCATTCACTCGGCTGCCTACGGCAGCTTAGTGAATAGACCCCATAGTTTCACAATGGTGAAAAAAGGCCAAACATGAAAGTTGTTGAAATTTGAATTGCAGTCACAATTTTAAAATATATTCAGAGCCTTTAAGGAAAAAGAAAAAGTTGGATTTGGCTTAAAAGCAAAATAAATTGAGCATGAAATGAGGTTTGCCTTGGAAGTTTCCCATACATTTAGCAGTAGACAGATAGAACAAAGAACAAAATCAATTAAAAATTATTTTCAACTCAACACCTTTCTATGGCTTCGACATGAATCTCTTTAATGCATCTGTTTACCAGGTTGTTGAGCGTCTCTCCTCTGAAATACCACTGAGCTGAGTTGTGTGCTGCTGCCCTCTCTGGCGATATTACACGGATCAGACAACTGTAAATATATTCAGCACAACCTGAAATTATGGGAGAGGAAAATGCGATCGTATCCATCACCTCGAATAATTGCAGCAGGAAGAAGACGACTAAGAAAGAACTTCTGGGAATAACAACGTTATATAATAACAACGTTTCAAGAGCACGTTAAAGTAAATGTAAACTAGAAATGTGCACAACAAAATAATGTGTCCAGACAAGGGCGTACTGAGGCCGGGTTTCACCCGGAGCAGAGAATGGGTGATACACCGCCGTGACGTTGTCGCGCATGTGCGTGACGTCACGACGCGCGTGCGCAATGACATTATTGACTCCTGCCAGCAGCCATCTTGGTGATGGATGCTGGCAGAGAGAGGAGGGCACGTTCACCTGGCAGGATGATGTATGCCGCCAGGTCCCCTCCTCTCTCCTGACACTATGACCGTTGGGCACTCCATGACCGAGTGCCCAACTTTTCAGACTGTCAGTCATTTTGGTGTCACCCCTCCAATGGTGGCACCCGGGTGTGGGCCACAACCCCTGCACCCCCCTTGTGACGCCACTGTTTCCAGACGACAAAGACGACAAATGAAAACGTCAAAGGAAATTAATTTTTATGTTGTTTCGGATTCGGAGGCAATGAGCCTCCGAATCCGAAACCGCACACTAAAACTGCAGAATGAGCGGTGGCCACATGGGCTCCGGCGCGTTCTGCGCATGCACATCACCATTTTGGAGTAGATCTTGATACACACCAAGATGGAGCCGCCCCCGCATGCTTGAGCGCTGCCATCTTGGTGTTTACCAAGATCCATTCTAAAATAGCGGTGCGCATGCGCAGAACGTGCCAGCGGCCGATCTGGCCATTGCTCGTTCAGCGCGTTACGTCACGCGCTCCGCCTCCAAGATGGCGGTGGACATGCACAGAACTCGCCAGCGGCCAATATGGCCGAATATCGTTTTAATATATTCAGGCATACAATAAATATGTTATTTCGGATTCGGACGAACCGCCGAATCAACTGATTTTCGATGATTTGCAGGTTCGTCCGAATCCAAACGCACATGTCTAATGTAAACCCAATCACTCAGACTTCAAATGAAGTTTACCTTGTTACTGTAATTTCCAAAGTCATTTTTAATCCTTTTAAATCTGCAGCTTCCATTAAAAGAATACCTGATGATCTTGCCATGAAGGACCTTGTCCAGGCACTTCCTGTTTTAGGGTGACAACGCTCAGTCCTTATCTCCGAATTGTCCTGCATTGTCACCTTGTCACATGGGCTTCCGATGGAGTCAACAAATTGCCATTTTGACACACAATCGTGGCAATGCATGGTCAGCTGTGGTCACCATCAAGAATCCCATCCTGAGAAATGCCACACAGCCATTGCTGGAGTGCCTGTAGATAATGTTTATTCATTGCAGCACATTCTGATGTGGTGTAGTGCGTCAAGACACGCTACGGTATAAAAAGTAGTACATGTCCAACTTTTTTCAGTGCACACCACCGCAGTGCAGTGGTGTAAAGTGAACAAATAGGACAAAGGCAATTTTCCTTGTCCATGCATTGGGATTCTGCTGGGTAAGGATGCCCAGCTCAACCAAGCTTACCTGGTATAAAAGGGCCTTACACTCCAACTCACACAATCAACTGTTTGAGCTTGAGCATTGCTATATGTTAATGTCACACAGCAAAATACTTTATTGTATTACAGCCCCAATTCCAAATAAGTTGGGATGCTGTGTAACATATAAATAAAAACAGAATGCAATGATGCGCAGATCTCATAAACCGTTATTTTATTCCACATAAGAATTTAGTAAGAATTTACTTCCCATGCTCCTCAGCCCCATCTTGTGACCATGTGGCATTTTCCGGATAATAGCTTCAGTTGGGGAGAAAATATGCTAGTAACATTTGTTTTTGCCTCCATTCACACAGAAAATATGCACATCCAATTTTGCAGGGCAAATGGATCTGCAAATTGTTTGTAAATACCCCAAATACTGTTTAAAAAGTGCCTAGTTCTAACAGTCATGCACATAGAAAAATGCAGGCTTGTAAATAGCCTAGTCTTCAGCATATCTAAGCATAACAGATTATGTACTATTTCACAATTATATTATTATTATTTTACTATTAGCTTATTAGCTCATGTAAAATGTAATAATGTAAGTATGTAATTGACAACTTAAAGTGACCGTAGCATCAGATAGATTTTTTCATGCTCAAATGCAAGCTTGCTTAGTCATATGCAATTGTAACACTTCCAGGTATTTATTACCTCTCATGTTACTGATTACATCACTGACATCCTTCATCTGCTTTAGTGAAAGGGCTGCACCATCTTTGATCATCCAGGATCATCATCTACCTCCTGAACTGAGATGCCAGCTCAGAGATGGCACAACCTGGTATCTGTGCAGTCCCTGGCTGTCTTCAAAAATGTCTGACACAGATCAGCCCTCGCTGCAGCCTCTCTCTTTGTGACTCTGCTCACTGGGGGGAGAGGAGAATGAGGGAATGTTCCAAGTCCTCTTTTTAATGGTAAAGGTAAAGCTTTTGTTTTAAATAAAAGCTATACTGTTGCTGTACATTGTGGTCAGAAGATAGGTAAAATGACTGAAAGGTCTACTTTAGTTAAATAATGTGAAATAATTATTTTCAACCATGGAAACAACGCAATGAGGTGTACCTGTGATAGAGGGCTAAGCAGTCATATCTCTAGCATGGTAGTATCAAGTGTCATTCATATGTATCCTTGGAGATGAGTGGGACAGGAAATTAGGAACATGGAATCAGCAAGAACCTATAAGCAGGCTGACCACCGAACTATGCGGTTAACAGTTTAATTATCTAGGTGTCTCCTATTAGGAACGAATTTGCACAGCATTACCAGCCTCCTAATTGCTCTTGAAATGGCATAACGATAAGAACATTACGGGGGCAAAATTACAGATTACAGTAAATGTGCTTAATTTAATTTTTTAAATTATATCCTTAAATGCTTAAATACCTGCACTGATAAAAACCAATTGCCAGCCACTCTTCAAATGCCACCAGGTGTTTTTATTTTTTAAAAAAAGGAAAAAGATTTAATTGATTGATGCGTATATATTTATTTTTATTCCTTTGAAGGGATTAATCTGTGCAGCCAAATGGGAATTTGTAGATTATAATTACTGACCCAACTTCTATCATGCAATATATGTCATGTAACGGACAAGGTCCAACTAGTTAAGGTGAAGGAAAATTCCACTTTCAAACCTGTCACTTTCAGTGAAAAGAAAATAAAGTAGTAGGCAATAGGCAGCCAAACTTAGAGGGAAATCTTGGCTTTCTCATAAAATTTGAGTTTGGCCCAACCTACCAAGCCTTCCTATTGGTCCTTTAATGGGGTAGGTGGCCTAATGACCAACAGGGAGGCTACAAAGGTGGGAGTTGGCAGGCCAAGTTGACCTTTTTTAAGGGAAAGTGAACTTGTACTGTTGTGTTTAGTGTTAATTGTTAATTTTTTTTGGTTGGGTTAAAAAGCTAAAGATAAAGGTTATGTGCTGGAACCAAATAAATAGATGGGGATAGGTTTCAAAACCAGGGATATTTAGGACCATTGTCCTAAATATTGTTGACTAAGGATACCAAAGTCCTTAGGTCAACAATTATTCCACGACTAATATAGAGAGGCAGATCACTAGATTACTAGAATCTAGGACAGGACTGGGCGACTCCGGTGTTCTGTCAAAAACTCCAACCTGTCGAGATCTCCAACTGGTGTGGTCTCGATCTCTTACTTGCTAGTAAGAGATCGAGACCAGATGGAGCTAGCGCGCGTGCGCCAGCCATGGCAATGTAAGAATCCTTGTCAAACTCTCAAACTCCCCTCACTGGGCCTCACAGTCCGCATTCAGTTTTCCAACCCCCAGCAGTGTGCCTGCACGGCCACCCAATGCTCGGAATATTAGCTATTAGCCAATCATTGCAAACCAAAGGCAGCCATTTAGAGAGCATCTTCTGCTAACAGATTACACGTTGTGCCATGAGGTGGGCGCCATGCAAAATTACGCTAATTGGAGAACTTTATTCCGCTGTTGGGTGGTCGTGCAGGCGCACTGACATGGGTTGGAGAACTAGACAGGGATTGTAAAGCCGCGCAGACGCAGTGAGGGGAGTTCGAGAATTTGACAAGGACTCTTGCACTTCCAATTCCTGGCGCACTAGCGCCATTTGGTCTCCATCTCCTACTGGCAAGTTACCAGACTCGATGTCACCAGTTAGAGATCTCAAAGTACATTGCAATATTGATAGCTATAGGCTCCAAGAGGCAGAGGTATTTTGGTATTTGTATTTAAAGCACAGCTGGAGGTCTAGAGTTGCTCACCCCTGATCTAGGAGGTAAGGGCACCAAAGCCCATGTGCAATTTCTCCTCTATAAACATACTTTTGTTCACTATTTTTTATTTTCGTTTTTATAAAATGAACACTAAAAAAATTAAATTTTACAAATTTTGGAGCATATAATAACATTGAAAAGCATTTATGAGATTCCTTATTCTAATTTCCCATATTACTCTTTAGGCAGTTCTGAAAAAGTGAGAATTGCCTAGAACTTTCTAAAACATATGCAATTAATTTCATATAATTTCCATACACTTACATGGCATCCAAGCATTGTTCTTTCAAGTGCATGCCTATATTATTGGATCTAGGACCTGAAATTACCTGGGTAATTTAGTCACTAAAGCTCAATTCTAACTATTGCTATGGTGACTGAATCATGGAAAAGTAAAGGGAGGGAAATTGTCATCATAAAGCAAGTCAATAGAGGGGTTTTAGTGTTCCAGCCCAACCTATCTGATTACCTATCACTTTAATGCTTTCTTCCACTTTCCTTCTATCCAGTGCTAATGTTAAAAATAAAACTATTATGCAACTGACTACCTTATATATTGCATTAGCTTCACTTTAAAGCAGACCCGGTATAGCATCAAAGATATAACACTAAAACGTATTTCAAAGATTTTAAGCTAAATCCAAAAGCTGCCTGTATATACCTTTACTACTCAAAATAAAGTAATTTGTGCTCTTGGGTTACCCTTAGTCTCTGGTGTACTGTGCGTTCTGGCATGGACTTGAGCTCCAGTGTTGGCACTGTGGCAGACAGTCAAATGTGTAAATATCCCCATTGTCCATCGGAGCCACCTTTTAGGCACATTGGATTGTGGGATTCCAGCAATTAGCTGGAATCCTGCAATTTGAAGGGGGGCAGATGAGTATAGGGTGGGTATGGTGGTCTTGGGGCAGGCAAAGTTTCAATATAAGCATAACGGCGCAACAGGTGCAGTTACAGATGAAAGAAAAACTGAACACTAGAAGCTGTGCAAAAAAAAGGAGGCAGAGTGAAAAGAACTAGTCACTAGCAGGGCCGGATTTCCCACAAGGCCAACCAAGGCCCGGCCTCAGGGCAGCAGGGAGTAGAGGGGCAGCAGGGGTGTGGAATTCCTATCTCACGATGCCCAGCATATGCAGTCCCGGGTGCCGGGCAGGTAGTTGTTTTCTACATTTAGCCCTACAGAGGTGAATGTACAGCGGTGTATCCACTGGTTGTTTTGTACAAGCAATCTCTTCGATGTCGCCAAGATCACTGGTGTGCAGTGTAAATCCAGCCCTGGTCACTAGTATTACCTGTGGGCAGGGGCGTAGATAAGGGGGGGGATAGGGGGGTCCAAACCCCCCCCCCCCCCCCCAGAGGCTCCTGGCAGTGGTGTAGCAAGAGGGGGCAGAGGGGGGAATGTGCTCCCGAGCTGCCGTCTGAAGAACATCCACAGATAGGCTTGGCCATCTAAAGGAGGGATGCGGGGATGTCCTGTTTGATAAAACATTGGCGACGGCTGGAGGAGAACTGATGCAGATATATTATCAAATAGCACATCCCCGGCATCCCTTCAGACGTGCATATGCCTGCCTGGCGCTGGATGATCTGTACAAGCCTCAGTGCGGGCTCTGCATGGGGCAGGGTGTCCTACCAAGATAAGAAGGCTGCATATGAGACTCCGCACAGCCGTCCTGAGACTCCGCACAGCCATCCTCAGACTCCGCACAGCCATCCTGAGACTCCCCACAGCCATCCTCAGACTCCGCACAGCCATCCTGAGACTCCGCACAGCCATCCTGAGACTCCGCACAGCCATCCTGAGACTCCGCACAGCCATCCTGAGACTCCACACAGCCATCCTGAGACTCCACACAGCCATCCTGAGACCCTGCACAGCCCTCCTTAGACACTGGAGACATCAGGCCAACTCCCTGGAGCAACACAGAGTATGTAGCTTCATTTTTTATTTTTTTTATTTTTTTATATAAATGAAAAAAAAATCGTTGGTAATAAATATTTTTTAACTTTTTGTTATACAAAATATCAAATAAAATCAAATTTCTTCATAAAATTAAACTAAATGTTTTTGGTAAAAAAAAAAAAAAATCCCAATAAGTGTATACCAAGTGGTTTGTGTGAATTGGTACCAATTATAATACTTTTGAAAACATGTTTTTTATCCATATGATGTCGAACAACAAAATCGGTATTGCTCAGGGTAAAGGATTGGTTTAGGAATGATATGGCTGGTATATTTTTTTCAAACCTTGGTGTGTCTGCTAGATAAAATCTTATAATTTGAGGAAGCTGAACCCCCCCAGCAAAAAAAATTATCTACGGCCCTGCCTGTGGGCTCACTGAAGCTGATCTTCTCCCCATTACTGACTTACCATGTCTTGTTCTCTATGTTATGTAAGGAGGCAACCATTTTAGTAGAGGCAGGGCTTTGCTTCCTCGTATCAGAGCTTCCAGCAAGGAGAACAATGAGCAGCACAGCAGTGACATTGCCAAAGCTCAATCTGCAGCTCTTTAAACTAGCAGTTAGAGGCAGCAGTACCCTAGAGCCCACACGGCAGCTATTGAGGCTGTAGGCACAGAAGTGTTCTGTTTTTCAGTAGGACTTTAAGACAAAAGGTACATTTTAGGGCACTGCTTATGCACAATTACCATTTCTAAATGTTCCCTATAAGAAATCTTAACTTATCGTGTTCCCACTACATCCCACTTTATGCAGTCCAGTGTTGGTAAAAATGTGACATAGTCCCATGGGACTCATGGGACAACTTGAAATAATGTATAGAAGTCTAATAGCCCATAAGTAGGAAAAGGGGCTCTGTCCAGCCCATTGTGACATTAAAGTAGGGGTGCATGTTGGTGCATGTTGCATTTACCAGGGCGTCCGGGATAGTAACATGCAATTTAATCTATCGCACTTGACAAGTTATTGCATACAAAGGATACATGTAATAAGAGAGGTCCAATTAGTAGAGAAATCAATACTGCCTCTATTTCCCATTCAGGTTATGTTTGCAGACATATCTCACAAATACACAACTTGATTGTAAAAAGGCCACATAGCCAGGAGCCTAGAGCAGACAAAAAGCCTTTGATATGTAAGCTGCAAGAAACCTTGGGTTAAAAACAAATGGTGCTTTCTCTTTTTGATGCATTTCATTATTTTGGAGGCATTAAGGCTCCATTAAGGATGTTTCAATGGATGCCAAGGCAAGGACATCTGAAAATTAATGTATGTCAATGGGAGCAGTTCACACCAGTGCTCTGCATTGACGTCTGCTGCCTTGCCCTAAAAAAAAGTTAAAGCAATAAAAAAAACGGAACACAATGCGCGTTTAATGTGAGGCAATGCAATGGACATCAATGCAAGGCATAACCAATACCTTTTATAGCTTAGTGTAAAAATTAAATAAACCAAAAAAATCACAGTGTAACGCAACACAACACATGTTAATGTATTAAGTCAGTGCAAGTGAACGCACTTGCATTGAGTCATGTTCAATGCACACATTGAAGTGTGACTGCACCCTAAATTAAAGATAGTGAAACTCGTTTGATAAAGTGTCTGAAATAAGAACAATCACGAATGCCCCGAATCAACCAATTAGAATTAAAAAAATATTGATGCTGTTTTAAACATGTCTAGTTGCTATAAGGCAACCCAGACGTTTCTTGTTTCATAATTAAATGTAAAAAAATAAAAATAAATAAATAAATACATCTTTGCATTTTCAAGTATATATTTTGCACCTTTTTTTTTTTTTACTATGTGCTATACAGATTAAGGGAACGTAGAAGCCAAAAAGGTTTGTGCTCAAAGAAAAAATATGCAAACAAAGATGCTCATTATTGAAATGTGACCATAATTGTGACTGATATATGTGCCAAAACATTGCCAGAACTGTATTTGTAGTTGTTTAATCAAATGTTTTGCAAGATAAATTGTACATAGAGTACATTGTAATATATGAGAAAATACAAGAATAAAATAGTCTAATCTGGCTGAAATGTGCATGGCTGACTGTTATTAAACATCAGCACTTAACCATAGTCAATATATCCTATTGAAACTGACTGAGATTAAGCTTCTCTGTCCCTAATGGGACTGTTCCACATGATTGGCATACACTCCATTTTCTGGCTATAGTTAATTACGGCTAACATGCTTCAGGAACATATTTTTAATAAAATCAATTTGCTATTAACATCTTTCCTCAAATTCCATATATAATACAAGGTATGGAAAGTAGAGGGATATGTAGATAGATAGATAGATAGATAGATAGATGAAGGATTTTGCAGACTAAAATTGAGAACAATAGAAAAATCAAATGCTTAGATACGGTAGAAAGTCTGCCTGTGAGCTGATTGTACTGATTGTTTTAGACGATAGCTACCACCATAAAATAATAGTCCCATTTCATTGCTTCCTTGCTTGAACCCTGAAATTCCAAAGTCCCCCAAGAGAAGATTAGATGAAGTGACAAAAGAGGAAAAGGCAAGGTTGCCACCTGTTCTGATTATATAACTGCTGTCCAGCTCTTCTCTCTTGCTTTAGGATTCTGCATAACAAATTGGATTTCCGTGCTGCCACCATGCCTGCTCTGCCTGGTAAAATGTGGGTTGGGAGTTTGAAAGCTGAGCCGAGTCCAGCTCTGTATTTCAGAAGTTCACGTGTTTTATCAAAGTTTGTGACTACTTTAGAATGTGTGACCGGTCATGTGGTCACACATTTTACCGTAATCCCACCCGGTTTTTCGGTGGTGGAATGTGTGACCGGCAGTAGGTCAAGCATTCCAAACGCTTTCTCAGCTCTTCCACGGCAGATCGGCATCGCAGATCGCATCTGCAAGAGAACCGATCTGCACTGGAACAGCTGATTGGTCCTGAAATGTGACTTCTATCCGACTTTGTGAGTGCGATCTCACATTCCACAAAGTCACAAACTTTGATAGAACACAGGCAGTAACCTCTGAGTGAATGAATAACTGCTTGCATGTTTCATTCTTAAATACAGTTGTTACAATGAGATTTTGTAGTAGTAATCTGCCAACCAAAGATGTATCTTTTAATCTGCACATAATGTTTGTTGTGGTAAAACTGCAAGTGTGGAAAAAAGCTTTATTTTGCATCAGTCCTACAGTTTGCTTCCTTTAGAAAGCAGACACCACTCAAAGCTCACTTCCAAGATGCACTACAATCTGAATACAAAAGAGTAAACTAAATGTGAGATTGTAGTCCATCACGGGAGCGAGCTTGGAGCGGTCACTACTTTACAACACACACAGGGACCATGGGAAACAAAAGAATCCCCCCTCCATAAGGAAAGACAGTGTCAGCACCAATTCAGAGATGATCTGAAGATCTACAGCCGAATGATACACAAATAAGATACATGTTTGTAATAGTTGGGGTACCTGAATGCATTTTTAAGATTTAACCTCTGAGTTTAGTGTCCCTTTAAAGTAGAACTATGGTTTTTAATAAAATTGTGCTGCAGAACTTAAGTATAGGTTTATCTGCACTTACAGTTTTCTCTTAGACCCCGGAAAAGTCAAGAAATACCTGTCTGCAGTGAAGTCTACCTAATGCAGCTTCAGATATCGTGGCAACAATGCTGCACAGTTCCAAAATTTAGAGCAGAATTGCTACCCTCATGCAGGTTGTTCCTGCTTTTGCTATGCAGCTGCAGCAATCCTCCTTAAAGAGCCTGCCAGGCGCCACTGGTGTGATGTGCCCAATGTACAAGGAATGAATTTCTGACCATGCGCATGCATGTGCACGATGTTGGCACTAATTTGTTTCCTATGCGCATGTTCTTGTGCAGTGATCCATGCAACAGTTGGCCTTCTCTGACACATCTTTTGTATTTTACTCATAACAAAGGTCCTTTAAAAATGTCCCCTAATTTGCAGCTGTAGAAGAAGTATGTCTAGGACAAAACCAGTTAGGAAAAGCAGTTAGCTCACAGCTAATTATGACGATAATAAAAGTTTGCAGCATGTAATTAGTTAAATAACAGAGTATTTCATAATGTTTTGTTATGTTGTTATCCAAGTGCATTTAAACAATAACAATGTAAAATGTGAAACCCCACTTCTTGAGTCACCTTTTTGTTAGCTTGATGGATATACCAATATTAACTGCTGCAGTTGAGTAAGCATGAGAAAGCAAGGCTCCATTCGTAAGAGCTATTAATTCTAAGCCTCTTCTATTATGGTTATTAAAAATACCCAAAATATGTACCTTTGAATCTTTGAATTTAAATCAGAATACTAATTAGGCTGCACTGTCAAATTAAACATCAGAGAGCCCCTTAAGAATTTTGGTCAAATGTTCTTTTTTTATTATTCATAGGCTTTCCCTGAACTATATCCTCTGCTGTAATTATATTGATCTTTTGATGAAAGGTGAAAGAAATAAGACAAATGATTGTGTTCTGACACCTTTTATAGGGAATGATGTGAAAGAAGAGCCTGTAATCAGCAGATTTTTTTACTTTCACTTATATCATCATATTGACAGCTGTGTTTGCACAAGTGTACCTCAGATGGCTGCAGTGATGTCCTAATGGTCTACATGGCTTGATCATGTTAGCCATTTATCTTAAAGCAGAACTTTTCTTGCAGTGGGCCTACCCACTACCTACTTAAGTGCTTGTTTTTGTCTAGGTGCTAAAAAAAAGTTATAATGATCTGATCCCTGGAGACCCCTGGACAGTCCCTTGAGCCTCTCTCCATCTCTGCTGCAGCGGTCTAAAGTCCCATAAATCATCACTTTCTTTACACAGTGTATAAGCGTGAGCACCTAGGCAAAAAAGAGCACTTAACCCTTGAAGTGAGAAGGTACCCCTGCTACAGGGGTTAAGAGCACTTCTGCCCAGAGTTCTTATTCAAAGTTTAGTAACTAAGAATCGGCATAATACAGAGTTTCTAATATTCGTAGAGTGCTATCCTTCCAAAATAATAACACAATAAATTGTAGAAAAGGGGACCTTAA
>NW_017306380.1:33375-44844 GCF_000935625.1 Nanorana parkeri | reverse complement strand
ATATATATATATATATAGAGATATATAGATCTATATATCTCTATATAGATCTATATATCTATATATATATACACAAACACACATACATCTTAGAGACTGAAATATATACAGAAAATATAGAGCTTTATTTAAACATTGATTTATACATCAAAATGATGTGTTTCATTTAAAAACCTCATAAATGTATAGATGTGAAGGGCATGAGTATGACCACTTCAATTGCAGATTTTAGAACATATTACAGTTTCCAATCAATGGATTTTACAAATTTCCTTTGCATCTTCGGGACCACTGTGATAGTTAATTATGGTTATATGATATATATAAAAAAAGGAGCACCCACCGGATGGAAATTCCATTTGGAAACCTTGACAGAAGGTCCATTTAGTGGGTGCTCCTGTCTTTATGCTGAGTAATCCAATGTTTAAGTCCGTAAGTGCACATTAAGTCCTAATATCTGAAATCAGTACAGGTGAGTATAGGACTGGGAAGGGGGGCTGGGCACAAGTGGAAGAGGGGTGAGGGACTACAATTTACCTGTAATAGTAAGGTGCACTTACATTTTAATTTTATTGTCTGTCACCAGAGCAAAACCAAAGCCCCCCCCCCACAGACACCCAGTTTCACAGGGCAGAAAAATTAGGGAAATATACAAAAATCTGACATTGGTTCTAGCCTGTCCTATTCTACCCAAGCATTCGTGAATTTTCTTGTTTAAACAGTTACCTTTACTTCCTGTCTGCTAAAATGACAGGAGGACAGAAAGTGAGGGTAAAGCTCTCTGACAGAGCCCCAGAGAACATTAACACCATTCTAATTATTCCCTATGTAATGGAATGAAAAAAAAGCAACGTTTTGTAATTTGAAGTCTAGCCTGAGTGGCAACCTTGGCTCCCTCCATACATACAGCAGAGAAGTTAGTGTAGCCTCAGGAAGTGTATTATACGCAGGACTACCAGGTTAATGTAAAGGGAAAAAACACCTTTTGGGTTTAGATACCCTTTTACAGGTTTTCAGACTTGAAAAAAATTTAACAAGCATGGAAAAATCTTTAACGACTCTACACAGGTACTGTATCTGGCCAGAACTGAATTCGGGGTCACAGCTCTGACCATTGCTCCGGTCCAATGATCTCGTTTTTACAGATGACCCCTTCAGAACTTCAGTAGATCAAACTTCTAATTGAGTTACTAAAATGAAATGGTAACACTTATTTAATTCTGTAATATCATGCTATGTGTTGTACCAAGGCAATCAAATAGAGCAAATGATTTAAAGAAATTCTAATGACATTAGAATATTAGGAAGTCATTGAGATGGAAATCAGGCAAGTTATCATTAAATACTTCATTTTTTAAACTGCAAAAAACTACCTTAATATATCATTTAAAAGTTAATTCAATGCATGTTTTAAGAGAATTTATTAGCATGGAAATCAGCAGACTTCCAGTTGTGTGACACAAGTCGAGATAATAGATACAACTGTGTTCTGAAGTCCATACTGCAATCTAGTCTAGGTCTAAATAATACAATATCTGTTCTTTTAAAAAAAAAATCATTGAGCACTATGCAGGGGAATTACTACAGGTCACAGGGCCCCATAGCAAAAATGTAATGGGGGGCCCCCCTGTGAAGCTCTCTTTGAGCTGTAATTAATGACACCAATATCCCAAAGACTCATCTTGTGCATTCAACATCAACTTTCCCACACTGTGGTCTTTACAGAGAATTAGGGTTGTCATCAAATGCAACCACTCCAACTCTTAATGATACAGTACATCGTTATCTTTACTTGTTCTATGTTTAATTTTCCTCAACACCCTAATGAGGCCCCTTTCCAACCCCAGGCCCCACAGCAGCCACCTGGGCTGCTATAGTTCCACCACTGGCACTATGTATAAGATGCAGTCTGCTTCTTCTAAGGATAATATAACAGCCACTGATGGAGTACATTGTTTTTCATCATTTAGTTGTCTCAAAGACTTGCATTTTTACTAGAAGCAGTAAAGCAGAACCACTGTGCAGCACACTAGGAGGCAGATATTGCATTTGTAATGAGCAAATATGGCTGCCCCATGTATGCATATAATTGCAAGGGTAAAAGTAATTTTTAAAACATTACAGACTGAAAAGATTATTGCATCTATATAACAAATGGTATCCAGACCGCTAGGTTCCCCTCCCGTATGGGTGCCTTCATCAGCTAGCCGACTGCTGTTGAGGCACCCATACGTGCCCGGTCATGCCTGTACCTAGCTGTGTGCGTCCATAGAGACACAGACAGTATGTGGCCAGCCATGCACCCATCCTGCAGTCACAACTTGACTGACAGCAGAAAGAGCCTATGGCTACTCTGCCCTCAGTACCCTTCCCCGCAACTAGGAAGTTCGGGGCAACCCGAGTATTTTTACGGTTGCAGCGGAGCAGATGAGCAGTTGCAGGTAAGTGTGTGTGTGTCTGTGTGTGTGTGGGGGGGGGGGTTAGGAGAGTGCTGGGTGTTTTTTGTCTTAATGCACAGAATACATTAAGGCAAAAAACACCCAACCATTAATACTATAACATTTGTAAATACCCTTACAACATAGCAAAGTTTAGGTCCACTTTAAGAGCTTACTATTATCATCCGGTTATGTTCTTACATTTAATAGAATTAATTTAAAATGTATTGTATTTAATCACAGCATGCCAATGTCTGCAAATGCTACGTGCATCAACCTTGCATTCTTCACACCATCTCTATTAGACGTGGCGCAGCCTAACAGTCGAGTATATCAATCCTGACTTTCCCTGCCATTTCAATTATAACCGAATCTCACTCAACGTGTAGCTGTACAATTATATCCTGATATGTGTTATCTTGTGCTCAGCATGCTCATGGTCAAATAAAGCTGGGAAGCTGCAAACCAGGACCACTCGGCAGGGGGGGCGTCCTGCAGGCCCAGTAATGCACTGACCCCCGCTGAGCTAGGTGTCAGAAACAGGTTTAGTCTATGAAGTGGAGCTGTCACTCAAAAGCCACATAAGAAGTGTCAGCTCACAGAAGGGTGCACAGACCCAAACTATGCTTCAGTTTATTTTTAAATGTACAGAAATCCCCTGAACACTTATAATCTTTTATGGCACTGGTTATCTAGCATACAAGATTCCACAGTCAGTGTGAGTTGTGGTGCACGTCTATTATAGTATTATCAGTGTTGCCCTTTTTTCATTAAAGAGGATTGTTGCTTTCACATAAATGCTCAGAGACTGACACTTTTTAACATCCAAAATGTTCCGCCATAACACTTACTCTATATTTATTTTAGACAGTCAGAGAAAGATGCTCATTACCTGATAGGCAAAATATTAACATTCACAGAATGTTTATGCTTGTGTATGTAGGTACAGTGCTATTCAAGCTGATGTTTAGTTTGTTTATATTTTAGCCTTCCCTGGTTCCTCCTCTCCACCCACCGTCCCTTATAAACATGCTATATATTATTTAAACTTTCTGTTTTAATTGAATACCTTATTTATCTTATCTTACTTTGAAAAAATAAAGCTAAAGCTCTCAACTTAGCAATCAACCAGTGGTGCAACAGTCGTGTATTATAGTTTGTGCACTTTTTTTATTTTTTACAGTATCAAACAGATCTGTACACACAGGCAGGATACATAAGAAAATGTACTCCAGCACTGCAATTGAAAGAACTCAAGCACGTTTGTTGAAGTTGATGTAAACCCAACCACTAAAATCTTATTTTAAGCTTCGTAATGATAATATTACTTGGAAAAGGGCCTGTTAAAAATACAACCAACAACAATTAAGAAATATGTCCTATGAAAACACACATGCAATCTGTTATCAGTGTAGTGCATGTGGAAATGGACATTCTGTAAAGAAGCTTCAGGCCATCAGCATCATTAGGATGTAAAAATCCATCCCAAATTCCCCATTATACATAGCATTTTGCTAGCTAAATGGCATTCAGTAAAGGCTTACATCTACTTTAGGAGACTAGTGACTACAAGGCCTACACTAATCTTTCCCTATGCCCTTTATCAGCAGCACTTTCTATGTTTTCCCTATTACAGCAAAGCACATTGTAAAGATGGCTTCTGGTAAGCCAACCCTTTATAGTGAGGAGGCTTGCTTATCTAAACCATATGATCAAAGTTCAGAGGCCAAGCAGTGCATTATTGGTAGTTTTTTGCTATGGCAGCAAAGTTGCACATTGGACTGCTGGGTCTGCGAACCATGACTGAGCTGTGTGCACCTCAAACCCCTGCTCGTCCCTAACCCAATTTGCATCTTTAGTGCTGAGCCTCCATAATTAGAGAACTGAAATGCAATGGATAAAAAGGGGTAGGCATAGGACAGTAAAACTAGGAAGGAACGAGCTAGATTATTCTGGACATACTCCAGTCAGGAAATGAGGTGGACACTATCTGTGAGAAGTAAAATAATAAAAAAAAAACATTACATTAGGTACAGGAGAGGAACCTGTACATTTGTGCAAGACTGAAGGTATGGTTGGAGTTCAGCTTAAACTAAAATAACATTGCAATATGGAGGTTACTGAGGCATCTGGGTGTTAAAGATTATCTAAACTCAAAACCAAACATTTAATATATTGCAGCTTACCCGTCCTTAGATGTGGTGGCTGCATTACTTTTTCCAAGGTAATCCTGTGAATAACGCACTTTCTATCTTAGTGCTGCTTCACTGTATCTTTGCAGGAGCAGCATTATCACCCAAGTTGGACTTCAAACATGTCTTCCTTGATTCAACTCCATTATATAGAGGAATGGAAAATAAGAAGTTTACAGAACAAGATAATATTGTTTGTGCTTTTAGTTCAAATTTCAAAAAGTGGCAAGGACACATCATTTCCATCGGCATTTTCTGTACTCGCTGAAAATGCTCTTAGCCTGAAAAATAAAAATGAATGTAGACACCAACTCTAAAACTAGAAAGCTCAGAAATATATAAAAAAATAATTTGGTTTTGTTACCCTTTAACATTGACTTTCTTCTTGTGGACCCAGATAGCACACTGAAATAGTGTGGTTTCTTAACTATCTGAAAACACCATTAAAGCAGGGTGACCACGTGGTTCAGTTGCACATGAAGGAGAACATTCACTCTTCAGCAGTCAGCCTAAAAAAGATCATCCCGGTCTCTATTGTCTCTGGTAACCCTTCCCTGTTCAGAGCTTACTGAATTCAGGTTGACTGCATACCCTCCTGTGATCTCTATTCTAGCACTGTAAAGAGTAATCTCAGGCAATAGGTACATTATATGCAATCACTAAGCTACTAAACTCACTTGGTTTACGTTAATCTGAGTTCCCCGTAATTTACTGCAGCAAAATTCCCAGAGACTATGTAACCTGGTCAGTAGGAGTGTACATTCTGGAGCCAGTACTATGTTGCTTCCTATTGTGCTGCATCATCGATCACATTTAAATCTCCAAAGCAGCACGGAGCCCGCAGACGTGTTCCTATATTACTAGCAGAGGTGTTCCAGTAACGGTAGATTACCAACAAAGGAAGTAAGTTGACTTGTGCTCTTCAGGTATGCTTAAATGAAAAACTGAAGTACTAAGCAGGTTGGCAGAGATCCTTATGTATCACAAGCTTTATTTTCATATATGGATATTAGACTTGGAAATAAACAGTGTTAACTTTACAATGACATTGCATGATGTAGATAACAGTTTACAAATACTTTGTCTTACTTGTTTTCAGTGTTCTGTCCCAAAATGTCACTTCTCAGCGACTTCCCCCTCAGGTAGCTAATCACGGGGTAGGTGACCATTAGTATTGCAATGAATATCACAATTGCTCTCTTTAATGCCTCCTGAAGAACCATCCTCATGTGTACTCTGAACACTGCCCCAGGTTCAAAGGGGTGACTCTCACAAGCCCAGGTCCGACATAGCTGGGGAAAACTCTGGAATGCCTGGGAGAAAATTGGTGCATAAAAGGGTTAGCAAAGGGACAACCTTACAATGAGAGCTATGCCTTAGAGAGTCATAAGTTGATTGGCTAAGAGGAATGGACTGCTATGTCAGTGGGTGGAGTTTAAAGTGGCTCTAAACTCAGGAGTTGAATCTCAAAAATGCATTCCAGTACCCTAACTAATAACAAAAATTTAGTATATTTGAGTATCACTCAGCTGTGGATCTTCAAAGTATAATTAAAGTCTGTTTTTTAGGCATATTTCTACTGCTAGTAAGCAGTAGATATATGGCCCAACATAAAAAAAAAAGTTGGACAACACCAACAAACTTACTTTTGTCAGTGCCGCTTGCTCCCGGCAGCAGAAATCCCGACTACTGAACGCTGTGAAGAAAGAAGTGTGGGCTGGCGCATGCACAGTTCAGATCGTAAGGAGGTGCACATCGGGCAGACACCGTGGGACTCAAGGAGTCTGCGGTGGATCAGAGACCTGCACCAGTGCTGGAGAGACTGTGGAAAATGAGTGGAAGGAAGAAGCTGTTCGGATCAAGAGGCATCACATAAGATAAGTCCTTACAGCAGCATTGGGGATGACGACCACTGCTTTTAATGTCACTTTAAATCATCTCTGAATTGGTGCTGACACTGTCCTTCCTTCTGGAGGGTGGCTACTTTTGTTCCCCATGATCCTTGTGTGTGTTGTACAGTCGCCACCGCTCCAAACTCACTCCTGTGATGGACTACAATCTTAATACAACTTTAGTAAATTAAAGCTTGGAGCGGTGACTACTTTACAACACACACAGACATCATGGGGAACAAAGTGGACACCCTCCAGAAGGAGGGACAGTGTCAGCACCAATTCAGAGATGATTTGAGGATCAACAGCCGAGTGACACACAAATAAGCTAAATCTTCGTTAATGGGTAAGATACTTGAATTAATTCCTGAGTTTAGTGTCACTTTAACATCAGAAGGGGGACTTAATCTTAACTTGGACTGCATTGGATCCAAAGGGCAGCACAGGGACCCAGGAATTACTTTGAAGGCTAATGATTGACACCATTCCACAAAATGATGACTTCAATGAAAGAAACACATTTTTAGAAAATTGGGTGATTTACTCAATAATTGATCACTGTTACTGAAAATGAACAATTGGTCCTTGCTGAAAATTCAGTTAAAGTGATATTAAAGGCAAAATGTTTCCCTCCCCCCCATGTAAATGTTAGCACTTACCTTAAATGATGTCTCTTATTCTGGTCTTCCTCTTATTTCCCCATGTTTTCATGTGTCCCTCCAGCGGTGTGACGTCACTCCGATCCAGCGCTGACTGCTCTGTCCCTCCGATCCAGTGGTGTCTGCATGCGGGTGCACGCGTCCATAGACTTACCTTGCGTCTCTGCTCGTCTCCCGGCCGAGAATCGGAACTGCGCATGCGCCCGCCCCAAGATCCTTTGAGGCCGATTCTCGGCGCGGGAGCGAGCAGCGATAACGAGGTAACTTTAAAATGATTTCAAGCGGGTTTTTTTTTTTTACACTTCTTGCCTATATCTACTGCTTGCTAGCAGTAGATATAAGCAAAAAAAAAACGGAGGGTTTAGAACCCCTTTAAATTTGATCAGATCAGCTATTCTTGTATGGCACAATCATTTTAAATCAAAAAAATATTTGTCAATTTCACTATTGAATCTATGATATATCTATAATGCATCACTATGTGTATCACTAGCATAACACAGGCACATGTAGGTATTTAGCAATGTTGCTACCTTAGACAGTTTTGAGGGCAGATCAGGCTTGCTTTCATAAACAGTTGCTAAGTGTTCTTACCTGAATCATTCTACTCAGACAAGGGTTTAGAATCTAGGAGATAAATGCCCATGTTCACTTACATAGAGGTTTTTGATTTTTGGCTTTTTTTCTTTCTTTGAATTGTGGGCCCTAATGATGGGTTTTGGTTATTGAACAGGGTTATGTCGATGGGACCTTCTCAGGTTTCTAATTAGCTGTGCAACCTTTTTGTTAGGGACCTCTAGTCTCCTATTTTCCAGTTTCATATCATGCATTTGCAGACCTCTTCTCAAAAACATGTTCCCTACCCTCTAAGTATAAATTTCCCTGACTGATTAAAGTAAAACTTTTCAGTTCATTTTTGCCTGCCATATTAGACAAATTTAGACAGTCTATGGCGTGTGGGTCACAAGTTCAGAAAACGGTTCTTCTGCTCATTAGTTATAATCATAATTTAGTGTTAAAGTACAGAAATAATATTCTTTAAACATTAATGCTGTGAATTTGTTCAATATGGTCTTCAAATTAACTGCCCGCTGTCAGGAATCGGTTTTAAACATCTATATGTAAAATATGCAGAAGGATAATTACATTAAAGATGAAGTAGAAAGTTAATAGTTTAAGCCACGAGCCGTCACATTGAAAGTTGAGCTATATTTCCAAGTTTTCTCCTTCCCCCTTACCAAAAGCCAGTTCAACTTTCCAAATTGTGATGTACAAACTGCATGTCCAGTTGGATAGAGATGTAGCTCCTATGGTGCGTCATTGTGATTGCAATATCTAGGGGGCATTTCTGTGCGATTCAGAAGAATTAATGCATTTGACAATGTTGTCTATTACCCTAAGGCTAGGGTTTTGATCGTCAATGTAGCTAATGTATCCTTCCCCGTAAAATTCCACGCTTACATGTCAGATGTAAAATGACTCACTTTTTGTTCTCTTTCAGCTTAAAACTGACAGAAATAAATTAACTGTTTTATAGCAAGTTCTTATTTCCATAATTTAATGAATTCATTTATGCATTGCCAAGCTATGCCTCAGAGCTTTATGGAATGCACCCTTCGTATCACTTGGCAGCCTATTCCAATCTCTGCTCATGTATTTTGTAGTCAGAAGCAGTTGGAGCCCATCAAAACTATTTTTTTTTCCATAAAGAGGCTTATTTATAAAAAAAGAGCCAGTAGCAAAGCACAAAGTGCAATGGCCCCTAGCAACCAAATATCAATTTGCTATAATGAAATTGTATGTACTCTTTTTTCAGTTTTGGAAATAGTGGGTCAGGTTTGTATTGCTGTGTGTCTCCTCACTGTGGAGATTTACCTAACTATTAGTCCTGGTGATCATTGTTTCTGATACCGAAAGTGATTCATAAAAAACCAAAATCTTCCAGTGGGTAAATCTGTTCTGGTGACCATTGTCTAAAAAGGGGTTTCCCTTCACTTTGGAGAGATCTTACTTCTTGCTTTGTCTCTGGGAGGGATAGGAAGTGAAGGTAAATCACCCTTATGGGACAAATACAGGAGTAGATATTGCACGTTGTATTGTTTTATTATTGACCTATGTAGCCTCCTCTATGTTTAGAACTGAAGCTTCTGAGTTTTACTGTTACTTTCTCTTGGTAACTCAGCAGTGTAAACAGAGCAGATGCACAGGAAGTGTGGATGCACCAAAGCGCTGGGTCTCGACTTTAAAATTGAACTTCGGTCTTACCTTTTTTCCCCACACACGTAGCAAGTTCTTTTAAAAGCTATCTTGAGCCCATCTTCGTTTTCCATCTGAACGACCTCCGTCATTCATTAATCACTTTTCCCCTTGATTCATACAAACGTTGACCCTCTTCTTACAGCTATCGGCTTTCTGTGCTATCAATTATTTTTCTACTGAGCTATAGGTGAAAGAACACATCCCCAGCATCCCCTTGGACGTGACTGCAACCAATCAGCTGATCAGCAGACTGCACGGCTAAAGTCTGCAGCACCCAATGGCCAGCAGGGAGAAGCAGACATGTCTAAAGGATCCTGGTAGATGTTTTTTTTCACATAATTCTTTCAAAAAAGAGGCAGAAGATTGGGACATTTACAGGAGCCTGTTGACCCCTCCCACCAAACTTAGAGGAAAGACCAGCAGACAGACCCAATGAAGAAAGGCTTCAAGATACAAATAAGCATCCCCGTCCCACAAACCCCCACATCACTTTATCATTAACATGGCTTTGCAACCTCCCTTGCACAGCTTTCACACCCTCCCTTGCAAGATACCCTTTCATGGGGGATATTGAAATCTGTCATTTGGGAATGGTAGTTCTAACGCTGCTTTGGCCAGGTTCACAGTTGGTCGATCCATGACCGTGCGGCAATCATGCACGAAAACGCACGGATGAACACGTGGTCACGGAATCGCACACTGCACATCATGCTGGCAGCGCCATTATTTTCTAATGGCACCCCAGTCGCGCCAGGCAGATTGCACAGTTTCCTGCTGGGATTCCGCCTGTCCAATCCTGCATGATCGCGGTTGAAAAAAACGCACGTCGCGTGTCCCGGAAAAATATACACGTACCTTTTTTCAGCGATTGCCGCGTGGATGTAACCCCCTTGATAATCAGCGGGGCAAATGCGTGCAGCCACACATAAACGTGTGGTCCAAGGACACGTGTCCTGGGATTTCCCAAGTGTGCACCTAGCCTAAATGACAAATCCTTGGCTGGTGTTCGTAAACATAACATGTCACTTTTAAAGGACTACATTGTACTGCTCCTTAACTTTATGTGCAACTTTGAGGCATGCTCCAAGGATTGTATGAAGGATTCGTATAATTTTAATGTTGCTCTTTAAGTCCCATTGAAAGAGCTTCTCCCCTCTTAACAGTATTTTATAAAAAAAAATAACAAATGCAAATTTGCCTTTAAAAGTCCAGAAAAAAATAGCAACATTCAACTCCTGTGGACTTCAATAGGGTTTGGTTATATGTTCATGAATTTGGGTTCTCCGAACCTTCTGTGCTCTGAACTTTGCTTGGTTCGCTCATCCTTACTTGTAAGATGCTACCACGAAATTCCTTGGAATTATAAAGAAGATTCTATTTTCCTTTAAGAAGCCCGTGATTGTTATTCATATTCTAACCTTCTCCTGGTTAAGTTGAAAAGTCTTTAAGAACATCATATATCTCCTTTTAATTTCAAGGCAGTTTTAAAGTTCGAAAGCCCCTTTTGCCCTGCAATAGGACACCAATGGCAGTTGCATTGAATTTTTGGAAAAAGAGTATTCTGATCATAGATTCTCAAGAAGGTTAAACATAAATTAGTCATAAAGCCAATGAAACCGAGAGGAAACGTTTCAGCTCTATGATTAACTCTAATTTGAAGTGTTTAAGCTTATCTGTGTTTAATTAATTAAGACAAGCGGCTTTCTTGCCTTTTTTATGAACAATTCTGGTTACATAAAATTTCAAACATGAATGTGTAACTTGCTATGCAATTGCGGAGATCTGACAAACGTTTAAAACAACAAAGAGTCATTTGATAGTTGGTTTTTTACTGAGAAAACGGCTCTCCTTCCTGTCTTTGATGTGTGCTGGGTTTGTTTAATCAATTATTAATCAAAGTTATAGAAGTCTTCTTATATGTTTAGGTGAAATTAGGTGACGCTGTCACTAGCTTTAGTTTTCAAAAAAGAAAAAGAAAAAGTGATTTTGGTAAGGCTTTCTTGGAGGCTGTAATGTTAATTTATATATA
>NW_017306380.1:9055-33319 GCF_000935625.1 Nanorana parkeri | reverse complement strand
TTATCTTCTGTCCCATGTCCCATTGGGGAAATTTCTCTTCATTTTTTGTTCCAGAGACACAACATGAAATCAGAGGAAATCTTTACAAAGAAAAAAAATCCCCTTTTAGGTGTCCCCATTGGAAAATTTCTTCTCGACTCTTTTTTTAAATTTTCATTGCTGTCTGGGTCTGCGCTAGAGAGATTCATCCTCACGTTTCACCACCTTACTACTACACCACTGTAAATAAATGGTGGGTTGATGGACTTTTATAAATGGCACTGCAGAAGACACGCATGGATGACCGAATTATAGTGATTGAGCTGTTATTAGACAGCGGAATGACCGTGATTGACCTTTTATTAGACAGCGCAGATCACAGGCAAAATGCACATTACCCAACAGAATGGCTTTGTGCCTTTTGATTGCTGTGAACTAATCACAATGATAACAAGTGTAAACACAAAGATGTAAACATTGTCCTCTCCTCTGCCACTGAATGCTTCTTCTTTTGTCAGTAGCACTGCTGCACGGACCTCCAATGAGAGGGGGCACAATAACCACAAAGGGGACACACTGAGCAGGAAGAGGACACACATGGTGCAGCATGTGAGCATATTGACCATAAAGGTGCACTAACACCTGATGGAAATCTGTAAGCTGCTCTGTGCATTACATTGTCCTCACGTCTGCGCTCTGACTGCTGCACTGTATATGCTATGTCCTAAACTAAATAATGTTGGGGGTGTCTGTATTGCCATGGCATTTTAGGGCCTCAAGAAATTCGATAGTCAGAATTTTTTTTTTCCTTTACATAGCAAAAAAAAATAAAACAAACAGTGGTTATTAAAAACCACCAAAATAAAGCGGTATCTGTTTAAAAAATTACTTAAAATATTTCGGGTGGAGTATTGCATGAGTAATTGTCAATCCAACTATCACAGAAATGAAAACTGAAAATGGCCTGGTAATGAAGGGGCATATACAAACTAGTACTGCCGATCTGAACTATTCAGCATGTAAACAAACTCACCAGTGCATATTCAGTGAATAAAAACTTTCCACTTGTCCCCACAAACACAGTTTTTTCTCCATTGGCTACCGCCATCTTACTTCTCTCACAGCATAAAAAGGTTCAGGTTAGAGGATTGGTTAGAGATGGAGATGAGAGTTTAGCTTCTGACTAAACCCTCAACCCTAAAATTCTAAATCTGCTTATGAGTGACAGCGCTGTTTAGTCTGTCCGGCATGCCTGTTTTGGGGAAGCGGTGTAATGGACGGACACTGCTGGGACCTGGTGCGGGTGCCCGTCGCGCTCCTGCGCAGGCGCGCCTCGGCTCAGCAGCCCCGGCTCGCCGTGGAATGGCGGTGACGTCTGGAGGTGCCCGCCGTCGCCGCTTTGCGCAGGCGCATCAGCGCCCTTCTCCAGCTCTCCCTTCAGAGCCGTCTACGTCGGGCGCAGCCGCGTCACGGAGCTCCGCCCCTCTCAGACGCAGCACTCGGCATAAAGCCGAGATTCGGTAGTTGATCGGCGTCTTTCTGTTGATTGTAGAAGGACGCTGATCAACTCAGTGTCCACTCGCCTCAATCCAACCAGGACCTATACCCTCATATGGAGAGAGCAGAAACCTTGTCAACCGCAAGTATCCTGGGTTAGCCCATGCAACATCCTCACTTCCACTGTGCAGTTGCACCTGTGGAATCTGTGCATGCTACCACACTCAGTATTGACTCTGTGCTCTTATTATTCCATATACCTATTGGCTCAGTGCTCATGTTACTCGGAGATCTATTGAATCACTGCCTCATATTACCTGTTTGATCTATGCTCATATTACTCAGTCTAACTATTGAACCTATGCTCCATATTTCTCCAGTATACCTAGTTTGAATCTCTGTTCCATATAGCACTCTCAGTATACCTATTTGAATCTTTGTTCCATAGTGCTTCAGTGAATCTATTTCGTCAGCGGCTCATAAATTATCTCTGTTGAAACCGTGGTTCATATTTCCCGGGGAAACCTGATACGTCAGGTTGTTCCTGTTGCCTGTAAAACAAACGGGGCGTGATGTTTGCAGCCTCCTAACCGCCTATACCATACAAAACTGGGCAATCAAGGAGTAGCTGTTATTCTGATACCCGTCCTTTTCACCCCTTGTTCTATCCGCAGTTGCGATCCACGGAGGGGATTGACCCTCGCCCTAGGCGAGCATTACAAGCGGTATGTTAGAAACAGTGGACGGAGCAGGTTATCAAGGTGGCGCTGTGGGAAATGTTCACATTAACGCTACCATAGGCATTAGTAGATGTTTGGACATGCCACTGCCATCTGACATTGTCCTAAACATGAACTGTCTTGTTGCACCACCTTTCATCTTTAGCCTACGGAGAGGGTCAAGGGACAGCTTTAATGGCTTATAAGAGGGAATACATTAACAGTCAAATAAGGCTTTTCAACTTCTCTGATCGTTCCCGACAAGTCTTGACCAGAGGATGCTGCATCTGCATTTGATCATCACCGAAAATGGCCATATTGTGAGACTGCTAAACGCTGTTAGCAACTTTAGTGCAGTTTTAGATTCCATTGTTGCTCCTCTGATATAGACTGTTCAAGAACTCAGTGGTCACTTAGGTGCTGACTGAAACAATTGGCAGAATTTGGCAGGTTAGCAGGGACAAAAATGACTGTTACAAAAATCTCGGCAGCTGCTAATTAGCAGCAGTGAACTGTGGGTAGAACCGTATATTTTAATGTGAGAAGGCTGTGTCTGCAGTAACCACCGTACGGAAAATGCTCCACAGCTGACCCTGGTGGCACTGTAAGCTGCATATTGCAATAATTCTGTAAATTATCCAGCTTTCTTATACAGTAACTTTCAGTTAATTAGTAATTTAACATTCTGCTGCGCTATTAAATGTCTTCTTTGCATTATATTATGTTGTTTCATGGGCTTACCTTAACACTAATAGGGTTTTGCTATATTTTCTAAAAACAGTAACAGTAAAATAAAAATGAGCGAGAAAAATTAATTAGTTATCTCTTACCTTTGATTTGCCTGTTATTAACAATTAAGCGGTGATCTACAGTTTCAAAGGAGTGTCTGAGGTTAGGAACGGATGGAGTTCTTTGTATCGCAGTTCAGACGAAACAAGGTAGACAGAAAAGATCACTGAAATTAACATTTGCGTTCCAGGTTCACAGCAAAACAGTTTAGGAGGCTGTTTCTAAAAAAAATGGAGAGAATTTGGAACAAAAGAGTTAATGCCCATAGTGACCAATCAGAATCCTTGTTTATTTTCCTAGAGAATAAAAGATGGTCAAAAAACTATGGACAACAAAACCACCCTTAGTATAATTTGTTACCTCTGTGGTTTTAAAAATAAGCCCCCTTTAAAAATATTATTACTAAGATTTTTGTTTTTATGGATCATTGGCTTTCTCGATAAATTGGGTGGTGGATTTTTATGCACAGTACCGTTTAATTATAATTTTCTCAATATGGTGTGATACTACATTTTCTGCTATGGTATTCTTTTTTGCCAGAACAATTATTAGGTTAAGGGTGTTGGAGTTAGGTTTGAGGTAGATTCAATAAAGTGATACTAAACTCATGAATTAAATCTTTAAATTAATTCAACTACCTTAACTATTTAAAAAAATGTATCTTATTTGTGTATCACTCGGCTGTAGATCCTCAAATCATCTCTGAATTGGTGCCAACACTGTCCTTCCTTCTGGAGGGTGGCTACTTTTGTTCCCCATGGTCCACTGTGTGTTGTAAAGTAGTCACCACTCCAAGCTCACTCCCGTGATGGACTACAATCTCATCTCTCATGTACAATCTACAATCTCATGTTTAGTTTACTAATTTGTATTGAGATTGTAGTCCATCACAGGAGCGAGCTTGGAGCGGTGGCTACTTTACAACACACAGGGACCATGAGGAACAAAAGTAGCCACCCTCCAGAAAGAAGGACAGTGGCAGCACCAAATCAGAGATGATTTGAGGATCTACAGCCGAGCCAAATAAGATACATTTTCCTTAATAGTTAGGGTACTTGAATGTATTTTTAAGATTTAACTCCTGAGTTTAGTATCATTTTAGGGATTAAGGTAAGTGTTAGAGAGTGCTTATCTAAAAATATAATTTAGGGCATGGGTTTAGGGATAAGTTTAGGAGGTATGTAAGTAACTATCTTTAAAAAAGAACTTCAGTTTGTAAAGATATATACGCTATTGTGAGGAAGCGATTGTATTGATGTTCACCACATTTAACTTCCCAAAATTTGAGGTTGCTGGCTTCTAGTCTACAATCATAGGGACAATGGTATCAGTTGTAGGTGGTGGTTTCAGTGCCCCAATATCACGTACCTGATGGAGAACCGAGTAGTGAGGAGGCCTCCTTTGCAACTCGTGTCCCACACCCCTGAATGTGGAGACAGGAAGTGGGTGGACAGCGGGCAGCACCGGTGCCAGAGGATGCAGGACACTGGGCCTGGGCAGGTTCTTGAAGCCCGTTTTCAGTGGAGCAGGAAGCAGGTGCAGATGCGGCTGGACTTCCCAGAGTACGGCTGGAGCAGAGCGCAGTCAGGCAAGCCAGGGTCAGCAACAATCGGGCAGCAGGGTACAAAGGGAGCAGGCAAAAGAGTATCCAAGGGCAAGCAGGAGTCAAGGGCAGCAGGCGATCAAGCAAGGTCAAGGAATCCGGGTCAACAACGAATACTGGAACTGGCAAGGTACAGGAACACACACACTGAAGCTGAAAGACCACTCAGCAATGATCCTTGAAACTAGGCTGGTTTAAATAGGGTCATCTATTAGACAGGGTGAGTCACTTCCTGTGCACCATATTAGCGCGACTTCGCACGTACGTCCGCTGGTGGCGCATGCGCAATAGCCTCTGTTTCCCGCAAATGCGGCGAACATGCCTATGCGCATGTGCAGTGGTATCTTTGCGGCCAGGCATGATCTTACACCCAGCAGGATATGCTGTCTATCACCAAAGGTGAGAAGAGTCCATTACTATGTATTTGAAGCAATGTGTTCTACAAATACATGGTACTGGGCACCTCTGCATTTTACATCAGGGTACTAAAACCTCTCCCTTCCATTAAGGTCAATGTGAAGTACAAACAATTGTAAGTATTTTATTGTGTGCCTGGAAACAAATGCCTGGAAACAAATTAAACTCATCTGTGATGCATTCAGGTCAGAATTGAATGAATGAATACATGTTGAGGTTTATTTACAAAAGGAAAATAGGCTGTTCATTTTGTAAGGGAATTTTCCCTTAGCTTAATGAATGAAGTGAAGCTCTGCTGACCTCCATCATCCCATCATGTGCAAGCAAAAATACAGTTTTTTTTAATTTTCCTTGCAAATGATTGGGTTTTCTTTGCAAAGTGAATTACCATCACATTCACTAGGCTATGGGAAAATTGCCTTGCAAAGTGAACCTTGTAATAAATAAACCCCACTGAGTAAGACAGCACATAGAGTAAAATTGGTTAACAAGGTACAGTTACACATAACAAAGAGTGATACACTATTTTTGGATTTCAGGTTACCATAGCCATCTCACTTTTGAAATAAGCCTAATTTTGATTCCATTTCCCACCAGGAGGACAAAGGTCAGAGATCAAACATGATCGTCCCAGCAGTGTCCGGTATATTTCTCATACCTTGTAATTACTTTGATTTTTGCATTTCCCGAAAAAACAATGAAAGCAAATGTTTTAAAAACAACACAGATTATGCTTATCCAAAGACTTTGCCTTAGCAGTAACAAAAATAAACAAAGATTTATGAAACTTATTGAGATAGGCAAATAAAGCTTTGTAACACAATGAGGCAGCGGAGGTCCTTTTCTTAAATAAGTGTCTGCTACCATTTACTATGAAACGTCCAACTGAGCTTTAACATTCCATAAAAAATTCATTCTTGCTTTAAGAGATTTCAGCTCCTTTCCCCGTCCTCTCTATTGTTAGACAAATTGAAGTATGCACTCTCAAGGAGTACGCCAGTGAACTGAGAATTTATTTACTCATTCGATTCCAATATTGAGAGAATCTAGTCTCTCTCGTTCAAAGGCTAGAACAACAATGCAAGTGACATCGGGTCAGCCAGCACTTCATAGCTACCTGCGCAATGGAATTGTTCTCCGTATAGATAGGAAGTGACTGAAACACCCTTTTTGTCATCAATGTCTATTATGATTGATGGCTGTATGGTCACATTGAATATGCCCTTTTTAAATAATTCACAATGTCATCACCATAGTCCCAGTTTATAACTAGCCCGTTATTTTTACCTTTGTTCATTCGCTAGGAGAAGGTTATATAAATTAGCAATTTTTTTCTACTGGTTTTTTTTTCATCTTAAAAGTTCTTGGAAAGGGATAAAATTGCTTTGGCAGTGAAGCAGTAGAATCATTTAAAAACTAATGATGAATATAACTATACAAATACAACAATATTTTTTAATGGGATTCCAGAAAATTTTGTTTGTAGTTGAGCTTCCGTTTAAAGCTGAAACTACAGGAGAATGTTCTCTTTGCTACAACTTACTGATGTACCTGTTGCATAATATTGCTTTTTAAAAGGTGAGATACACAGGTGATAATTTAGGCTCTCAGGGCCATTTTGACGTAGTGTACATGCGCATAGGGAGACCAAGACATGTTTCTCAATTTGCCAGTCTGTCTTTTGCATTTGGTAAACTCATTCTCCATTGTTATAGATCACTTAATTTCAGTTGGGACCATGGCAGTAGTTCACATTATGACAATTACAGAACTCCAGTCCTATACACTGTGTATAAAATGTGATGACTCAGGGACCTTTGACTAAGGCGGAAGGGACCGGACTAAGAGCCGATTGGCTCTGAGGATTTGGTGAGTATAACTTTTTTTTTTACCCTGGGCAAAAACGAGCACTTAAAGGAGAACTATGAGGTGAGTGCTTTTCACTCACCTCATAGTTCTATCCGACCTGTAACAATGAGACTGTCACAGGTCGACTCAGTAGATCGGGAGGTGAGCGAACACATACCGGCGTTCGCTCACCTCTCGATCCTGTCACGGCTCTCTGTCGTGACAGGGGAGGGGCTGGATTCCCCCCTCCCCGCTCCGATCCGCCAGCGCTGACTGGCAGAACGGACGGGGGAGGGGGCGGGTACAGCTGGCTCTGCCTCTAGTTAGGCAGAGCAAGCTGTCAGTCACGCAGCTGGGCGGATCCAGACATAATTGTCGGGATCCGCTTCAGCTGCGGCGTCTTAGTATACTGCGAGCAGTAGCTCGCGGTATACTGCGGCGTCTCAGTATACCGCGAGCTACAGCCTAGGGTGAGCCTAGGGTGACGGGAGGACGCTAGTTTGTGTCCTCCCATTACCCTAAGGAGAACTATGGGGAATAGCCTTAACTCCATAGTTCTCCTTTAACCCTTGCAGTGCGAGGATAGCCCCACTGCAAGGGTTAATACCATTTTTACCAGAGTTCTTCTTTAAGTCAATATTAACTTAAAGCTGAACCCCAGGCAAGCACACACATGTATACAGTTTAAATACATATATAGGAAATGTTTTACTTGACAAAGGATTTGTAATTCTGAACAGCCAGTATTGGGATTCAGACACCCCTGCCAAACAGCATTGCTAGGTCTATGACCACCATTACAGCAGCTCAGCTTTGTCAAGGACTCACCACAAGCCAGAGGCATCCCCTGGATGGGTGTCCCCTGTTGCGGCCACCAGGTGTGACCCGCGTGGATGTCATTACGCACGTCTGTGGCATTATCACGCATGGGCTTGACGTCATCATGCGCGCGTGGCGTCATCACGATTAGGCGTAATGAGGTAATGGACACTTAAATGCCGGCAGCTATCTTGGTGATGGATGTTGGTAAAGAGAGGAGGGGACATTAATTCGGCAGGATAAGGTATGCACATTTACTTGCAAAAGAACCTGTTTCCTCCCAGTCCAGAAGCTGCTGTTTAGGAAAATACAAAAGGATGATGACAACACAAATTTTTATAGTAAGCAGTAAACATCTGCTCCTAATATACTTACATTTTGGCTACAGCTTTGGTTAAAATACCCTATGTGATAACAGCATACTTAGGAGTTGCACTGTTGCTCAACCCAGTGTGCAGTGGCCCTGGTCTCCAGCTGCCCTCTATTTTGAGCCGTGGTCTGACTCTCTAGACTGCTTCTAGCACAAGTTATTTTAACCCATGTTGCAGCAGAAGGTAAAAAAAAGATAGAGCTTAACATACTGTATTTATTATTGCATTACAGTTATACATATAAATATGAAAGCTTTAATTGCAATTTAACAATGGCTTGAAGAATCGTTACAGGATTCTTATCCTCGAAAGTCCTCCGACTTAGGTCTTTGGCATTTTTATTGAATTTCTGAGTATAGAATCATATGCGGTAAGATCCAGATTTCACAGAACGACAAGTGATATGCTGACATACTTCTGATCAGCAACAAAAGGGTCCCTGGAAATTATCTGAAAACATTGGCAAGAACAAGCTCCATACTCCTGGGTTTTTGAGGTCAAGTTAGCACTCCCCATCTCCAAATAAAAGACTCAGAAATAATGTAGGCCTATGCTGAGTTGCACTAAATTTGTCCCTTAGTTTGCATTGTAAATCAGTAAATAAGTTGTATGAGATCTCATTTACATGAAATTACTGGATTAATCGAAGGGAGATCTCGAATTCTGGAACTTGATGTCTTCATAAATTTCAGCGCAGAAAAATATATCTGAGAACTGAAAAGGGCAGACTTTTATCAGCACTACTGAGATCCAGCAATGGTGCGCACTGACACCGCACTACATCAGCCGGCTCACCTAAAAATAATTGCGCCATATGGTTTCCGCCTCCCTAATAGATCACAACTCATTACCAGACCTGGAGTCCAAATCTCTCCCCGTTTATGCGCAATAAACTGGCAAGGGCTTATATTACCTAGGACCACAAACAACGTATATTTATGACGCGGTTGACAAACAGAGAGAATTGAACTCAGCTTGGCAATACAGTGTTACAGTTTTGAAGGTTTCTTATTTCTACGGTGCACTTCCCGGAATTTTTACAATCAAATGTCAAAGCTCTGAGCTGCAACTTGCTATTTTGAATAATGTGCAGTGTATTAGGCATTCGTTAAATACCTATAGAATAATTGCATAAAGGATTAGGGGTAGATATCAGGTGAAGTTTGGTGCATTCTCTAAACACTAGTATACTAGAACACTCACAGCAAACTTTTTTAACCACTTGTAAGTGCAAATAACAAGTCTAGCACAGTACATGGTATTGATGTTTCTGTTGTACCTGGTGGGTGAATTGGTCTGCAGCGTAACCCTTTCATAACCAAGAGTCATTGAAACCTCAATGCCCAGACCAAAGATGACAATCTTTTTTGCTGCAGTGCTCATGTGATAAAAAGGAACATGCTGATAGGAGGTGAGTGACAGAAAGATGAGCTGATCGATCTGTTATATCTCCTTCACTATCCAGTTGCAGGGTGGGGGAGGGACAAGACTTGTAAGTATTAATTAACGGCAGCAGAGAAAAAAATCAGGTCTCCTACTTTACAAGACAAGGCTGTGCTATGTGGCAGAGCTGTGTAAATCTCAGGACAGTATAGACGTTAATGTTAATCCTTTGGCAGACATAACTGATCCCTTTATATGCATTTCATTTGAAATGAATGAGGACCTTCAATGACTTAATTTCAAAGGATTTGCAGTGCTGTTCAGCTGTTCTTGTTACCGAAAAGTATAGCCACACCATCCAAAAAATTATCTTTTATCGGAATCCATTGTCAAACATGGATAGACATTCTGGCCCACTTTTCTATACCCTGAAGCTATTTACCCCAGCAACTAAGCTTGAACTATACAAACAGATGCAGGACCTTTCAACCATCTCCATAGCATTGAAACAGCCCCCACCCATGCATATGATTATGCAATGTAGGTGCAGCAATGAGCCCATCCCTGTGCTCTTTCCTCCTGCAAGCATGGTCACAGTATTAAACTGACAGCACTATGAAAAGTTACAAAGCTCTAAGATTAGTACTTCAACCCTCCCTCTTCCAGTGTCAGTGCTGCTGTGCAGGAAATTCCGAGGCTGGCATTGAAACATATGTTAGTTGTATATAAGCATACAAAACCATAACTGAATTAAAGCCCAACTTCTAATTCCCACTACTCTTTAAAGCCCCTCCCCGCACCTATATTTTATAAAATGAAAGCACCTGAATTTGAGGTGTCTTCCAAGCTTGATCCTCTTCTTCTTCTCCAGCTATCACGTACCTTGGTGGAGTGTGAACTAATGAGGGTGGCCTCCTTTGCAGCTCTGGTGGGACATGGAGTGGCATGAGTGATGGAAGATCTTACAGTCTCTAAGTTGGCAGGAAGCAAGCACCTGATGGGAACACCAGGAAATGGAGTTCATCAGGGGATGGAGGATTCAGAAGAGCCGTAGTCAAGCATGCTGAATTTTCAATGGGCAGACAGCGCAGTACCAAGTGACAGACAGGGACACAGTCAGGAACTTGCGGATGGTGCAGTATAAAGCATCAGGCAGGAGAGGAGGTTGAGAAACAGGCCAAGGTTTTCCGGGGGAAAGAAAAGTTCCCCTACTCTGCAATGCCCCAGTATATTCTTCCTGACACAATGACAAAGACATGCTTTTTTTATCAGGAACCGGGGTAAGTAACCTGTGGATGATGCAGTACAGAGTGTCAGGCAGGAGTGAAGTTAGAGAAACAGGCCAAGGTCACAGGAGGCAAGAATAGCAGTGGATGGTCAAGACAAGCTGGGTCAGTAACAGACAATCAGAATCCAAACACAGAATCTCAGGAAAGCAATTTAGATGACAATCACTCAGCACAGGAAGTCTACCTTTCACAGCCTAAATAGCTCATTAGGCACCAGGATTTTAGACATGCATCTGCACAAACAGACATGCATCTGCACAAACAAATAGGAAAGTCACCGGCACACCAACTGTCACATTGTTGGCCTGATGAAGGGACTTGAGGTTGTCTTGAAATGTTGTTCACTTTGTGATATGGTTTATTTGCATCATTAAAAGATGGAGATATGTCCCATTTGGTGTGCCAGTGACTTTCCTATTTGTTGCTGATGTCGTGGTGCCACCCACTTGTCACTGTAGCACCCGCCGTAAGGAGATTTATTGGTCAGGCATGCGATGGGACACGTGCAATAATTTGCATCTGCACAAAGACGCACAGCCAGACACAGCTCTTTGAGCAAACCAGGCACATGCACAGACACTTACGCACACGGACCCTGGCTCTGTTTCCCTAACACAAGAGTTGGGCAGTAGGTGATCTTAAGTGCTGCACAAAGCTTACATAGCAGTACACCATGAGCCCACACTGCGTGATGACGTTGGCATACGGGGTGTATCTTTGATAGCTTGAACTTGCAGAAATGGGTTCGATGATTCTGGGTGTCATCCAACTTTAAAGTAGGTTTCGAAAGACAGGAAAACTCTGAAAAAGAAAGGGGAAAGTGAGGAAAAACTACACGTCGGGAACCATTGTTCTTTGTCCTTGTCCTGAAGAGTAGAGCCATGAAAATCAACCAAATACATATTGTTCATTAGCTTTTCTTGGGTCTTGACTTGAATCCATTTATTTTGGGGACATTTTACTTCTCTTTAAAGTAGGTTGGCCACCAGGCTCAGTGGAGGAAGTGGAAGACAGCACTTGAGTGTGGAAAAGTAGTAGTTAGTAGGGCATTCAAAACCTCTCTTTATTGCACACAGTGTCCCGTACCTGATTGGCAGTGGCGTTGCTACAGGGGGGCAAGGGGGGGCAATTTCCCCCCCTAGGTTATCACTTGCCCCCCGTTTGCACCCCCCTGTGATCGTCTTCATTGCAGCAGCTGACCGCAATAGCCAGCCTGCTATTGGCTCTTTTACATTGCAGTAGCCAATAACAGGCTGGCTATTGCACCCACCCACTGCCTACTGACACAGTCGAGAAAATGTATAGGATCAAGAAAAATTATAGAACACTGATTTTGACACTGTCCGGCCCCTCCCACAGCTCACTGCCCAGAAGCATGGACAGCCAGCGGCGGTCTACAGTGGGCAAGAGTGCCTATGTACCAGACATAGAGCGGAGTAAGGCCAGAACTATGTAGGGAGCCCAGTGGGAGGAGAGCACCATCCCCCAGCCTGTCACCCCTTTCATGGACTTACTAGGAGTCCTCACATCACCCGACCATTTGCGGTATTCAGGATTGTGGGCGGCTTTGGACTGCATGTAACCGCAGGGCACAGATGCCATCCGCAATTAAATCAGCTCTCGGCGCCCAGCGGTTGCGACATGCAATTAAAATTATTAGTGCCCCCCAGATTTGACTGTATCTTATATGCCCCCCTTATATATTGTTCCTAGAGTCGCCACTGCTGATTGGAGACTGGATGGGTGAGGAGGCTTCCCTTGCACCTTGTGTCCCAAAGACTCTAGGGATGTGGGGACAGAATCTGAGTGGACAACAAGTGGCACAGATGCCAGTGGTGATCACACCATGCAAGCTGGAGTCCAGGCACTGGATCGGGTCAAGCAGAGCTGAAGTCAAACTAGGCAGGCAGCGGAGTGCAGAGCAGGATCCAAGATCGGGGTCAAACAAGCCAGGGGTCACACCAGTCGGGCAGTGAGGGGCAAAGGCAGGAGACAGAAGCAGATCCAGTAAACAAGCAAAAGGTCACGGGCAGGGTGCAATCAACATGGTCAAGGATAATCTGGGTTAGAAGTGTAACGGCCGCCGCCGTCACCTGCGGGCAGGGGAGGAGGAAGCGGCAGCCAGCCGCTCCTTCGCTGGGCCGATTGCGCTCCAGGGTGGAGCGCACGCTCCTCACTTCCGGGTTTCGGGACCGCGTGCGTTCCACCGTGGAACGCGGAAGTGCGCTGAGAGCTTCCTCGGCTCCTCCTAGTAAACGGAGGCCTATTTAAACGGCCAGGTGAGACAGCATGGCGTTCCTGAATTGAGCAGAAACGCCTGCTGTCTCCTGGGACCCTCCACTTGCCTCCATATCGTGCCCTCCAACATTGACCGGATCCGGACCCCTCCGAGGAACCCCTGCTTCTCCCATTGAGCCAGCTTTTCACAAAACCGCAAGTACTGAGTGCTGTTGCACCCTCTTGTCATTCTGGACTGTTTAAGTATCGCCTGCATAGGCTTAAGCTGCTAAGGGGGATTCATACTTGCTTCAGATGCACATATCTGTGGACTCCTGCAGTCATACTGCCCGGTTATCATTTACCACCTCTCCTCAACCCTAGTTTGCGTAGTTGAACCTTTTCCGTTACCTTATTATTTAACCTGAGGCTGTGATGCGAGGAACCCTAACTCTCTGTTAAAACTGAGAGAGTGAAACCAGGGTTCCATACCTGAGAAGCCTCCGCAGCTGCGAGCCACACTATTTCAGTCCATTCAGGCGTTACAAGAAGTCAGCAGAATCAACAGAAGCACAGGGAACATAGGGGAAGCTGAAAGACAATACAGCAACTTGGAGTTAGACAGGCCAGTTTAAATAGGGTGATGCATTATGAAACAATGTCACTACCTGTGCGCCGTTTGGCGTGCTTTTCATGGCCATTGAAAACGGGACCATGCTCATCCGCAGTAGCAGGTGGTTCCTGACACACAGGGAAGGGGGGGGGGGGGGGGTGAATAAAAAAAAACAGCTACAACTGGACTTTAAAGTGTTTTGTACCTATTTGCCATTCATCTTTTAATAGCTAGCAATGCAATCCCCAGGCACATATATTCTCCACTAACGTATAAGTGAAATAAAAAAAAACCGTACATAATGATATGAAGACAAAATATATGACACACAACAACTTATGTAAATGAAACCTATTTTTATACGCCTCCCCAGATCACATAGCAATCAAGCAAAGTTGCTTTTCACCTATATTTCAAACACAGAAGACTTCCTATGTGAACACAGCAGGAACTTCTCTACGTTTGATAAATGAGAATCATTTGGTTGTATGTTAACTAACCTTTATTTTTCTCGCTTTTGTACATTTTACAGCAGAATCATCTCCTCATATATTGAAGATATGAAATATGTGACATGGAGACAGGGAGAACCATTTTTTCTGATTTCCAGCGGAATCATATGTCATGCCTTTTCCCGGGGAAAGAAAAGTTCCTCTACTCTGCATTGCCCCAATATATTCTTCTTGACACAATGACAAAGACATGTTTTTTTCACAGCACATTAGCACATGCAACAGTCCTCGGCTGGCACTACATCTTCTTGTCATGGCGGAGGTGACATGCATTGTTGCCTGTTACTTCAATTGTCTTGTAAGTATACAATGTCATGGTCAGTACAGGTGTCATGATGACAGCTAACGCATCACTTTAAAGCACCGACTGTCTGCGGAGCTGGCAAGGCTGCGAGAGATCCTTTAATTAAAAAAGGGTGAATGTTCTATTCCATCAGTGCTCAGTTCCTCTATTGGATTTCATTTTTTTATTTTATTCGTACTCCAGGCAGAGAGAAAAGACACAAATGAATGCAGCTTTGTAGCCATTAATACATCATTAAATGTGTTTTTGAAATGCAAGCTGTGTAAGTACCTGAATTTACCTTGATATCAGATTTTTGAAGACCAGTACAGCTCAGACTGGAAGAGAAAGAAGCAGCAGAAGGAATGGATACATTTTTCTTCAGTGCAAAGAGTCTCACTAATAGGGGGAGAGAGCAGAGCAATGGAGAGATGAGCTCATCAGTCTGCTACTTCTCCTTTCACTGATCAGTCACAGGTTGGGGGCAAGGAGGAGACCTGTAAGTGTTACCTAACTGCATTAGAGTAATATTAGGTTTCAGGTCTGCCAGACAGGTCTGTGCTGTGTGACAGGTATCAATAAATCTCAGAAAGGAATGGACAGAATTACAAATCCTTTGGCCGGTAGTAGCGATCCCTGATGTGTATTTTGTTTGTGTATTTAGCTGTTTGTCTCATCTTTAGCTCTTCTTCTTTGAATTTCCAAATATAGAGCTGAAGCTGTTTTGGGTTGTCCCTATTACCAAATTTAAACCCCCAAATTGGTCCCCTCTGCCCCCCGCCCAGTATTCATACCTTTGGGGAAACCGCTGTTCTCCCCAACTGCAGCCAGTGTACACCCGTACACCTTCCACAGCATTGCAGCCTGGAACTCTTTATATGTAATAATACTTGCAAATAGCGAGCAGTCGTTAGTCAGTGCAGTCTCCTGTCCACGCTGACTAATGAGAAGCGCTTCCCAGCAAGAAGAGCTTCCCATTGGTCAGCATGGTCAGATGACCTTGCTAACCAATGACTGCTGGCCATTTGCAAGCATTATTACTAGGGATGCACCTACATTTCGGCTGCCGAAACATATCGGGCACAAATGGCACTCTGGGCAAAATGCCAAAAGTGGCATCTTTCGTCAGAAATTGCGGTGCATCTGTAGTTTCTCTACTCCCCGCTGTGCGCTGTTCTGTATCCGCTCTGACACAGCGCCCAGCGGGGAGGAGAGAAACTGTCAGGAGGCTGAGTGGGGAAGAGAGAGATGTGAGCCACAATGTCACAGGAGGCTGAGCTCTCCTCCCGCACCGCCCCACTCAGCCTCCTGTGACAGATCCTCAATCTCTGTGTCCTCAATCTCTTTTTCGATTTTAAAAGGGTAATATCAGGGTCTGTATACCCCTGATATTTCAACAAAGCCCCCAGCAGTACAGTTTAAAAATAAAAATATTTAATAAAAACAAATAAATAAATACAAATGAAATATAAAAAAACAAACAATTAGAAAACAAAAAATGAAAAAAATATTAGAATCTTTTTTTTCCGTTTCTGCCTGACTTTTTTTATTTTTGGTTTTGGTTATTTCATTTCGGTGCACCTCTAATTACTACATTTACAGAGTCCTGTGCACAGACTGCAGCGGGGGAGAATGGATGCTCCCTTAAAGGTATAACTGCCAGGTGAGGGGCAGGGGGGACCGATTTGAGGAGGTAATATCAGTTTTCCCCATTTGCTGGGAAACTAGAATTACCCTTTAAAAGGATTAAGAAAGATAAGCAAAGTTCCATTCCATCTATCATGGTTCAGCTGAACATTTAAAAATTCTCGAACCTCCAAAATTTGGAATTGCTAAATTAGAAGTCCCATTAAACTCAATGTTAATCCAAAACAGACAGTGTGTATATTACAGAGCAGCATACTATGACAAATTGTACAGAATTGTTTGGGAAGCTCCTGGCAGCCCTGTCTAATAAGGGCCCAAAGAAACAGCCTGAGCCACTAAAACTTCTACCAGGGAATAGAAGGTGGCTGCTGATCGCACTGATAGTCAAGCTAGTGCATAGTTAGTAGCATAAGCAACTATAATGCAGACGTTGATTCTTTTGTCTCAGAAGCCTTTTCAACTTTTGAACTGCCATGAAATTCAGATTCGGATTTGGCCATCTGATTCCCTGAAATGGGGCAAAGCACAGCAAACGTACAGGCTGCTAACTCCGTGAATGCATGACATTTCTAAGGACGGGTTTCCTTACGGGTGGGGTCAACTGTGGACCATGTCTGCATAATGTCTGTTGAAATGCCCACTGTAGTCTCCGTTGGAAGTTCATGTGACAGGGTGGCAATGCAAAAGCACAACCGGGACACAGGGACAGCATTGCCACCTTCTAATAGGAAGTGCCTGAACAAGATCCTTCATGGAAGGATCACCAGGTATTATTTTACTGAAAGCTGAAGGTTCGAAAGTATTGAAAATAACTTTTGAAATTATATTTACATATTAAAGCCTAAATGGTATTTTAGTGATTGGGCTTACATACGCTTTATTGAATATCAAAGGAGTTTTTTGTCTTCTCTGTACAATGACAGGTTTCCACTTTGGAAAAAAAACAAGAGTTATATTTAAGAGAGCAGTTCTCTAACCATGTGTTTACACTGAGCCCCCCTAGCCCCACCATAACTATATCAAATATAGAATTCTTATAAAACCTGAAGATAAGATATCCTGACTTATCTGTGATTTCATTAGTTACATGCTTGATCTTAGTCAAGGATTTAGGAAGTATTGAAGCCAGAGCATCGGTAAGAGATCCAAGTAGCATTTTCAGATGGAGATCCGCAATGGTGGCCTTTTCCATGATACGTTTCCTTTAAAGGCCAATCCAGAAATATATGTTTTGGGTGGATACTGGTGGATACAAGGTAAGTATGAAGGCTTTCTTTGCTGACCTTCCCTTGTGAAAGATTAGTTTCCTGTCTGCTATGCAGATCCTGTGCTTTTAGTACTTTTATACTTTCTCCATTGGAATGAAGTATGCAGATTAGAAGTTCTGACTCTGATCTCCATGATTGTTCTAATGCAAGCTCTAAAATGTATGTAGCTAGAGAGAGCCAGGCAACAAGAGGAAGGTCAGCAATGGCATCCTTTGCATTTCCCCCAGAACAGGTTCTCTTTAAATGACCGGACAACTTTTTATGTCTCCTCTGGGAACTTAAGTTGAGATATTTCGACATGGAAACTTGTATCACCATCCTGTCCCGAGATATCGTAATGTATATGTCACTTGTCTAGGGTTGGATTTTACAGGAGTTTGTTTTATTTTTAATTATGGGGAAAGTGCGAAATTTGGAGCACCTGGGTGGGGAAGCCTTATCTCTGGAGTCACGGAGAAAAATATGAGGGCCCGTTCATACTGAACGTGTTACATTAACAGGGGGAGAAACATGCACTTTAGTGTATCTTACCTTGAAGCATGGAACCGTATGAAACACAGTGTGATGTACTGACTAGTGCAATTCATTTTGAAAGGCACCCCAACACACCTAACACAATGCAGTGCAGCACGCTTGCACGGTAGTGCACCATAAAGTAAGAGGCATAACCAGTTTACTGTAGGTGCATTGCAGAACTTGTTTGTAAATGGGCTGCTTAACGCAACTCATGATAACACACATTAAATGTGTGCATGTTACCGCAAAATGTTGGTGTGAATGGGCCCTGATTCAGCCTTGTAGCAACCACATGTGAACTGAAATTTATACTTTTGTTAGCCTTTAATGAAGCCAGCCAGTGCAATGAATAGAAGCTGGCACTGAATCTATAAGGGCAGGTATTGATTAAGACAGGGCGCAGGTCAGGAAAACAATCATTGATTTTTGGGTGGACAAATTACAAGCTCTCCACATTGACACCTGACCAAAATATCAATATTACCCCCGTGGCTATTATTTAGAAATACCCTCATGATTTTAGTTCAGGTTTTCTATCCATTGTCATATATTGGTTTTTAAATTAAATTGTCAGCAGGGGTCCCAGAACAAATCATGCAATGTCTAAATCTACAGTACGAAAGAAATTTGGTTCCTTAAACGTCTTTTCAATTTGGCTTCATCTTTTAAATGGTTCCTCCACCTGATGGCTTTATGGTTTTATTAAAAACGGTTTACAGTAGAACTTCACTTTAAAGAGGGGAAGAATTACAAGCTCTGTGAGGGCAACCACTGGGAAAATGTCCCTTCACTCCCTGTGTGACCATTGGTATAGGAAATGAGGGGGAATCTCTAAAATAGGAACACTTACAGCAATGAAAATCTGCCAGACTTTGTCCAATACCAAACATTTAGTTGACTAGATTTATACTTAATTAAAACATATTTAAGCCAAGAAAAAACATATTGTAGCTTGCCAGTTCTTAGATGTTGTGGCCACACTAATGATTTTCAGCCTGGTGATGTTGGCTGCAGTGGCGTCACAAGGGGGGTGCGGGAGGTGCGGCCCCCACCCCGGTTGCCACCCCCACTGTAAAGTTGGGCACTCGGTCATTGACCGACAGTGTCAGGAGAGAGGAGGGGACCCAGCGGCATACCTCGTCCCTCCGGGTGAACGTCTCCTCCTCTCTCTGTCGGCGTCTATCACCAAGATGGCCGATGGCAGGCGTCAATAAGATTACCTCGCATGCGCAATGACGTCATCGTGCACGCAGGGTGTCACCCGGTCTCCGCTGCGGGTGTCATCCGGCCCCTGGTTGGCTGCTAGTAACATACTTGACAAGGGTAGGCCATATGTCCCAGTCCACCTTATCAAGGACCTGCTTCACCAACATCCTCCCTTTAAACTCCCAAATATTTAACCCTGAAATAACAAGATAGAACAAGATTGGACTCAAATGGCCGTAGCTGCCCCTTTATCACAAAAGTTCAATGATAAGTACAAACTGACAGATTTAAAGTGACTCTAAACTCAGGAGTTAAATCTTAACAATGCATTCAAGTACCTTAACTATAACCATAAATATAATTTATTTGCGTATCACTTGGCTGTAGATCCTCAAATCATCTCAGAATTGGTGCTGACACTGTCCTTCCTTCTTGCGGGTGGCTACTTTTTTTTCTCCATGGTCCCTGTGTGTTGTTAAAAAGCGCATTTCACGTATGTTGCAGCAGAGTTTTCCTTACAACAACTGCAAGATCTGATGTCCATTTTTAAGCTGTCCAAATGGTACCTCGAAGCTAAACTGACGGGTTCCCTAGGGCCCCTGGATGTCCTGTGACCCTTGCTCTACTGCGATCACTCGAGATTCCCACCACCAATCTCCGCCAAGAGTAGTCCTCCTGATGCACCTACCAATGCCCCTAATGGTTCGAATTGGTCTTCTACTCACAGTACCGACCCTCATGGCTATAGGGTCTGCTACTAGTTGTTGGTATTACACATATTTGAAGTGCAACTTTCCAGCGGAATGTATCCATATTGTATGACTCTGGTTAACCAGTTTCAGTTTTTGGCTGTACTTTACTTGACATGTCTGGATTTCAGTCTGCCTACTGAGCTACTGTCTCTGCTGCATACCAATGATTGCTTGTTGTGTAATGTTTTATTTTTGATTATTCTCAATAATAATTTGACATGCTTAAAAAAAAAAAGCGCATTTCAATACAAATTAGTAAACTAAATGTGAGATTGTAGTCCATCACAGAAGCAAGCTTGGAGCGGTGGCTAAGATATAATTTGCATACAATACTTGTTTTGCAAATAAACATTTAATACATTACATAGGATCCCCAAAGCACTTGGTTCCAAGCAGCGTCTTACTCTTTTTGTGCACAGACAGCACATCAGTAGTTATCTCCTTCCAGACACAGGTGTCTATAGCTGGAATCCACCCAAGGAGCCAAATCAAAGGTATATACTGTATAACTGTAATTAATCTTTTAGATTTTAGATGAATCTTTTAGATTGTAAGCCCTCAGGGGCAGGGCCCTCCTTATTATCTTGTCTTGAATTGTATTGTAATTGTAATGTCTTCCTTCTATTGTAAAGTGCTCTGCAAACTGTTGGCGCTATACAACAGTGTCCCCCACTATATTTGTACCACACATTACACAATTATGCCCCTTTCACGTGGGTGATCCGATCAAGTCTGTCTGTCAGTTTTAAAGGAGGACCCGATCGGATGCCCAATGTAATTTGGGATAAACTGATTCAAACAGACACATGTACAGCCGATTCTCCATAAACATGGGGTCCAGCCATTTCCAGGGCCGAAATTCAATTTCTGTTTAGCCTGAGCCAGTGCCCTTACCTGCTGCGGGACCCATCAGCTTTTAAATATGAAGAGAAAGACCCCAGCGTTGCGTAAGGCTGCCCTAAACACCTGTCCGCATCAGGCAGGTGTTTTACAGGGAAGCCTTGCGCAGTGCCAGGATCCATCCAGTGCCAGCGTCCATAGGCGCCGCTTGCCTTGGAGCAGGAGAGTGCATTTTGTGCACAATGCACCCTACTTGCTACTTCCGGTGTTGTATCTTGGCAGAATTAGGCAGAGTAGGCACCTGCACGTCGCCCCTCTATGGAGGGACGCTGTAGGCATGTGTCTACTCTGCCTAATGGTAAACATGGCCCTGGTCATTTCAGTTCGCAAGATGGAGGAAGAAAACTGGCCGGACATGGATGTCACAGCGGTGACATTAAATCTATACCGATCTGATCAGGACAGATTCCCTCCTGATCATACAGTGTGGGCCTTACTGTTCTTATATTTTAGATTTCTTCATTCGACTTGACTCTCTTCCACCCCTATTAACTGTCTTCATTAGGGCTAACAACCTTCCTAGGAAATGATTATCCAGCCTCTGGGGCAACATACTGCAGTAACCAGTGGAGTTTTATGTTATCTCACCACCTACAGCATGATGGAACTTCTTAAATCAAGATATCAATAAATAATAGAAACTTCTAGGATTCCATTACAAGGAGAAAAAAAAAATCCACACAAAAAGAATATGTCCGACATTAAAAGAGAAAGTTATTGAAAGCTCTGGAGAATCACAGGCATTTGTTAGCAGAATGTGTAGAGAGGAGCGCGAAGACACCATGCAATTTTGCTCTCGAAATTGGTTTATATAGATGACTGGTTGCTTGTGAAGTGCATGTCAGGATTCCATACAGCTGTTATGAAGTAGCGCAATTGTCATTGCCTCTTACATGGTTGTTGAGAAGTGGAGGGAGCTCGGCTCAGTCAGCTGTTGAATAGATAACCCAACACCGTTAACACGGCATACTCTCACCGGAATTACATGCCTGCCACACTGAGCTTCTGGGCCTTTGGTCTGGATAATAACCCTAGTGAGTAGACCACGTGCGCAGCCTGTCTGATCGCTCGGATATAACGAATGAAACACGGTGAAAAATGTCACTTGACTACGGAGGGGAAAAATTGTTGCTGTAATTTTGTTTAAGGTTGAATCAACAACTGGGATTTTTCTTGTTTAACCCTCAAATATACCAAAAGGCTTTCCTGTCATGTTCAATCCTTGTCATTAGAGGAACCCTAGATGAAGTGCTAGTCTACATTTCATTAAAGTTTGTCACTTGTGATAATAATACAGGGGATGTTTTCCTTTTTTTTTCTCTTTTCCTACGACTAAGGCCCTGTCTTTTCCTTTTAAAGCCAATGAAAAATCCTTCCGTCAATTCAGATTTACAAAGGGCGACCGCGGGGGCACTAAAAAGGGTAAACACTTGTGACTTTTTAACTGCTCTGGCATATTTCATTTTACGGAGTGGCTGCTAACTAACGTAATTAGAAACTGGGCTGGGGAGAGCGGTTATGTTCTTAATATCAGTGGACAGAGCTGCACCAAGATACGTCTGTGAGAAATGAATGAGGTTTAAAGCTGAACTCCAGGCAAGGAGCCAAATACACAGATGAAAAACATGCATACGAATTGTGCTACCTGTCAAAGGATTTGCAATTCTATCCAGCCAGTTCAGAGATTCAAACAGCCATGACAGACAGCAGAGCCAGGTAGGTAGACTTTTCGTTGATGCAGTTATGAAATATGTTCCAAGACTGTGAATGCACAGTTATAGAGCAGAAACAAACAGATTAGCTCATCCCTCTGCTCTCTCTGGGGGTGTATCAAGGATATGACACATGCCCTGGGCCACTCTTGAAGGGGGGCGCCGCTCCATAGGTAAGCAAAGGTTTGCTGACCCACAGAGACATTTTTTTTTCTACCCACCCCACTGGGCAGGATGCTGGCCAGAGCATCCCAGGGTGCTAAGAGCTGGGTGGGGAAATGTGTAAGGGCGATACACTCTACCCCACCTGGCTCTCAACAGGATAACCTGGGACACTGCCGCCCACATACACATCTCCAGCAAAGGTTTGCTGACCCACGGAGACATTTTTTTTTCTACCCACCCCTCTACCATACACATCTCCCTGCCTAGCTCTTAGCAACCAGGGAAGCTTTGACTGGCATCCCGCCCAGTTCCACCTGGCTCTCAGCAGGACAACCTGGAACACTCGCGCCCTCATACACATCTGCCCACCTGGCTCTTAGTGGGCGGGGAGATGTGTATGTGGGCAGAAGTACTTTGTTCTCTGTGGTGCCCGTTCACACCTATGAAACACAATGCAGTGCGTTTATTGGAAAGGTGCTTCTTTTGGTGCTGCATTTTTTTTTAGCCCCATACACTTTAATGAGAGCACACGAAACACTAATGTAACATGCACACAGCTGGTACTACCCAATCAGTAGAGCAGTCCATGGTGCATGTGGTAATACACTGCAATGTGTACTGTATTAGCCTGCTAGAGAGGAGAGCATTATGTATACTAAAGCTCCCACCTGCATCATTTGATGATTAGTGAGCACAATGGGGTCACCTATAGATCAGGTTTCCTGTCTGTATTAATAGAATGGCTGGTGAGTAATACAAGGGGCCTCTGTTAATGAAGGTCTGTCTAGTGCAATAGCGGGGGTCACCATTCTTTATATTGGGGCTCAAGTGTGGCCTGTGACATTGGGGATGAACAAGAGAAATTTTTAGCACGTAAGGCCAGCTCAGGTTTTTGTTCAAAAGTCAATTTTAAAGTATATTTGCACTTTTGCAGTCAAAGTTGAGAAAACCCCTCCATATGTTTGTTATGTGTTCCCATTCACACAGCATACTGAAAAATATTTGTAAACAAATATATCTTACCCTTTAGATGTTTATTTGGTGAAGGACTTTGTGCAGATTCCAGGCTACTCTCAGCAGTTTGAAAGTGAAAATAGAGGGACAAACTGGGGGACAGACTGAGCTTCCTCTCATTAAAGGAGAACTATGGGGTCAGTGCTTTTCCCCATAGTTCTCCCCAGGGTCCCGGGAGGACAAAAACTAGCGTCCTCCAGTGACCCAAAGCTAAGTATACCGCGAGCTACAGCTTGTGGTATACTGAGACCGCCGCAGCTGGGACAGATCCCGACATTACTGTCGAGATCCACCCAGCTGTGTGATTGATAGCTGGCTCTGCATATCTAGAGGCAGAGCCAGCTGTGCCCGCCCCCTCCCCGTCTGTTCCGCCAGTCAGCGATGGAGGATCGGAGTGGGGAGGGGGGAATCCCTGCAGTGAGCCATGAGTGACAGTCACGTCTCTCTGGAGGGATATGATCGAGAAGTGAGCGAGCGACACTATGCGTTCGCTCACTTCCCGATCTATTGAGCTGACGTGTGACAGTTTTATTGTCACACGTCGGCTCGAACTATGAGGCTGAGTGATTTTCACTCACCTCATAGTTCTCCTTTAGCATACAATACTTTAGTCTTTAACCCTTTGTTAGGACAGTGTTCAAATCTAAATCTAGTTTGCAACTGATAATTACATCAGCTAGGGTTGTCCCTATAATGAGGCAGCTTGGGGGAGGTTGCCTCAGTTAGCACCTCATTGTTCACGTGG
>NW_017306380.1:0-8932 GCF_000935625.1 Nanorana parkeri | reverse complement strand
GGGGGGGGGGGGGGGGGCAGGTGTGCCTGCTGGCCCCCTTGAAGCCAGAATGTCCCAGGTTGCTAAGACCGCTTAGCAATCTGTGATGCTCTGGCCAGCGTCCTTAGATGATTATTAATAATAATAATAATAATAATAATAATAATAATAACACAAAAATAATAATATCAAAAGTAATTATTGTTGTTTTTGTTGTTATTAAGAGTTCCATGGCAGATAATAGGGTAGGATGAATGCTCAGCCTCAGTTCTTTTCACAGAGCTTCCCCTCCTTACATCTGTGCAGCTAAGTGGGAGAACTGAGAGCTGAATGAGTATCACGCTGAATGGACTGCAATAACATACAGCAGGGGATTGGCTGGGACAGGTTGGAAGCAGCTTAAACGTACAAGCACTTGGGATCTCAGCACAAGTCTGTATAGACTTGATTGACAAGACATCCATCTGGTGCCATGTAAAGCCTGACAGCAGGCTGCTGTCACAGAGGAGACAAAGCAGAACGGGAGCACAAAAGCCGACTCATAACGCCAGGGTTGTTTTCATAATCTCGCCAATAGAAATTACAAATGTTCGTAAAAGATCATGCTAACTATACTATCGTGTGTCACCTACAAATATATACAGTATATATACTCAATGGATGGAGTGAACCACTAGTGAGCTTGATGTAGTAAAGAAGCTCACAACTATGGCTTGTTGTACATGTTAGAGATGAAATAAAACATTTCTATATGTATCACTCAGCAATGCTGCAATATATATATATATTTGAGCATGGTGGCTTAGTGGTTAGCACCCCTGCCTTGCAGCATTAGGGTACTTGGTCCAAGTCCCAATCAGGACACTCCCTACATTGTGTTTGCATGTTCTCCTTGTGCTTGTGTGGGTTTTCTCCCACAATCCAAACACATGCTGGTAGGTTAATTGATAATATAATTTATATAACCCAACAATTTACACAGTGCTTTACATATTGTACATTCACATCAGTCCCTGCCCTCAAGGAGCTTACAATCTAAGGTCTCTATCCCCCACCTAAACTGGTTCTAGTAGATGTATGTATGCAAGTGTAGCGCACCCAGGGCCAGATTTACTCTAAATGCTGCCCCAATGCCAGGATCCTCAATGCGCCCACCTGTATGCAGGCTGCAAACAAGTGATCTCGGCGACATCCTCAAGATCACTTGTACAAAACATGTGGCGGATTCCCCACTGTACATATAGCCCTGCTTGCCCAAACAGTGCTAAATGAACAAAACAACTACCCGCCCGGCTTCCGGAACTGCATGTCCCGAGCATCGGGAGATAGGTATTCCACACCCCTGCTGCCCCTCTACTCCCTGCTGCTCCAAGGCCGGGCCTCGGTTGGCCTTGTGGAAAATATGGCCCTGAGCGCACCCCCTAAAGAGCAGCATACAGTAGTAAAGCAAAGAGTCTCCCTGTGTTTCCTCTGTGATTGACCTCAATAATAAATACACAGCACACCAGCACACCTTGAGATGGAAGATACCTCTATACTAGGGTTGGTTATTATGAGATACTGCAGCTCAGTAATCTTCACGTCTAGGGATATTTTCAATCACTTCGCCCATTAGCACTTACCGTCCTCTATGATTTTAATTTCAGTTTCCTGCCCTCCCCTTTCTATTTCAGTTACAGCATACTTGAGACCTTTAAAACGTATCTAAACCCAAAAGCAAAAATCTAATTTATAGCAGTTTACTAGTCAATAAATGTGGTGGCTCCATTAGTTTTCTTTTTTAGGCTTTTTTTTCATTTATTTTCATCTGGTCATCTGGCCAGTAAGTCTGTTATTTTTCAACGTCCTTTTAACAGACCAAGCAGTCCGGGAAAAGTGGCAGATAGTGGGTTGAGACAAAACATTTAACATTGAAAGGGATGTTTACAATGGTCAGCTTTTATTCATTTATGTAAAACCTTTATCCCAAAAGGAAAAACTGTTGCTGTAACTGCTTAAAAAGTGTTAGTTGGAGTTCACATTTAATTTAGATTTAGATGGACTTAGTCAAGTCCATCTAAATCTGCTAGTGCACCTAACACCACCCTCTCCACAGGGTGATAATGCTGCTGTCCAAGGATGGCTCCATTGCTTCTCCATAGAGTGGAACCACCCTAAAGCTGGGTATGCATGAGTCTAATTTTTCATTCAACCTGCGGGCTTAACAAAATAAAATAGAACAGATTCCTCTATCAACGCTTACGAGTGTTGATGGACGAATCCCCTGCTTTCTGCAGCTGCTGTCAGAATACCCGAACATGCAAGACTGGCTGCTAGCTACATTCAGCTGAGAATTTTTCAACCTGTTGCTTTGATCAGCTGATCAAGGGATGCCAGGCGGAAGGGGGCTGACAGCAGCACCCATGGTACGAATTTTGGCTGATTCGGTCAAAATTCGACATGTGTATACCCGGCTTAAGACAGGAAGTATGTTACTGGCCGGATCACCAGGTGAAAATAAAGGAAAAGAAGCCCAAAAAAGAAAAGAAATGCAGCCACCAAATTTAAGGACTGCTAAGCTGCAATATATTACATTTTTGGTTAGGTACACTTTACATTCCTGAGCAACTGGTTTAACAAGCCTGCTATGGAGTCGTGAAAGTATTTTACTATTCTTATCACGTACTTTCAAGAAATCCATATTAGTTATTATTTCTGAGGAAATATATGCTAACGAAGATTTGCATGAGTACATTCTAAATGTGTCACTGCAGTTTTACAATTCAGCATCGTTCACAGCTGCTCATAGGCTTGTACATATTAATTCAATTGAAATCCTGCAAAGAGTAATGAGAAAACTTACGGTGCTCACGATGGGCTTCTCTGCTCACTTGTATGTGTAGGAGAAAAGGAGATATTTTATGAATGTTATACAGGAGCACAGGAAATACCATCCTGTATTCTCACAAGACTTAAAGCTCAGTGCAATTTATTTAGGGTGCATTCACACCAAAATCAGAAGGAAATTGCAAGACAACGAGGGAGTCAGTTGACTTGCAATTGTACCTTCTGATTTCCTTCCGATCCGTTGCGTTGAATGGGTGTTAATGGGGCTAATTCACACCGGATCCATTGCATAGTGCATGTTCTACTTTTTTCTTCAGCGCAACGTAACGCAACAGAACAGAGCAACTTGAACTAGCGCCAATCACACCCATTCATTTTTTGCTACATTTATGTTAGTATCTGTTGAAATTTTTTTTGCAGCACAACGGATTCGTTGTCAATGGGCCCTTAAGTGTCTTTTGGACTGTTAAAAAAACCATTGCTAGTGTTTTGATATATCTATTTGACAATTAGAAAAAAATACCTGTTCATTCTACCAGAAACCCTGCGTCCTTTGCACTCTGCAGCCTTATCTCTGGTGAATGCTCTGCAAGTGTAAGTATTTCATAATCACAGCATTTTACACCTGACTTGTCTATGTTATTGGGAGGGTAATAGAAACGGACCAAGATAGAATAACATTGCAGGAGGACCTGGATAAAATAAGGGAGTGGGCAACTATATGGCAGATGAGGTTTAATGTCGATAAATGCAAAGTTATGCACTTTGGGATTAAAAATAAGCAAATGGGTTATACAATCATGGGTATGCCACTAGGGAAGTCAGAAATGGAGAAAGATTTTGGGGTCATTGTAGACCATAGACTGAATAATAGCTTACAGTGCCAGGTTGCTGTAAGCACAGCAACCTGGCCTGTATCAAGAAGGGAATGCTTTGCAGGGACAAGTCTAATTTTTTGCCACTTTACACATCACTGATTCGGCCTCACCTGGAGTATCCAGTCCAGTTTTGGGCACCGGTACACAGAAAGGATGTCCTTGAGCTGGAGAGAGTCCAGCGGAGGGCAACTAAACTCATTCAGGGACTCAGGGAATGGAAGACCAGAACTATGAGAAAAGGCTACTAAATTTAAATATGTTCACGCTGGAAGTAAGGAGATTAAGGTGGGGATAACATTTTCATGTACAAGATGTTCAATGGTCATAGCAACATTGGCAACAAACTCTTTACGATTAACTCCTTAACAAAGACTAGAGGCCACCACCTAAAATTGGTAGAAAAAAAATTCCAGCACAAGGGACGAAGGAGGTTCTTCTCAGTTAGAGCAGTTAAGGTCTGGAACTCTCTGCCACAGGCAGTGATTTCAGCTAAGAGTGTGGAATCATTCAAGAAGCTTTTGGACGATTTCCTGAGAGACCGTAATGTACAGGGATACAGGTACTCTTAAGAATGAGATGACACAGGGACCTATACATACACACACACAATAGGTTGGACTTGATGGACTTGTGTCTTTATTCAACCTCAAATACTATGTAACTATGTAACTATAATATTAATCATCATACATACAGGGATGCATTAGTAGAATTTGATTTTTGAGTGTAAGGGCAGGTTCACACCATTTTCTGGACCAGATCTGGAATGCACTGCGTTGCGTTTTTGCTGCATTTTTGACGCGTTCAATTTTAGTTCTTGCTGGGGGATCTCTGCAATACCTACAGATAGCCAGGAACAAAGCAGCACAATCCTGGCACATAAGAGACATGAACTTACCACAGTTGTTCATTTCAGAGCTGCTCAAATGATCATAGCCAGGGACAACCTGGGCAGCAATGCCTCTCCACTTGTCCATCATCCTATTATTGTTCTTATATTGCCCATGCCTCGGATCATACAGCTCTGGGCAGGCTTCCACAAGTTTTACAAAGAAATCGGTGCCCACTTCAGCCATCATGGTTTCTATCTTCACAAATATCTCTATCCACAGAAGCAGGAAGTCCAGGGATGATGAGATCATCCAAACCAGCTGTAGTGTTGCGTTCCGGTGCGTTTGTGACGTGTTTTTGACGCGTTTTGTGCACGGTCCGGGGCACTCCAGACCAGACAAAATGTGACGCGCAGTATTTTTCTGGTCTGGTCTTGTCTGGAACTGACTGCCATGGTGTGAACTGAGGCCAAGTAGAGCATAGGGAAACATTGGGATGCATTTTAGGTTCAGAAACAATCTAGTCTAGTCTGGTCTGGAGGTGATCTGGAGGTGGTGTGAATGGCTTTAAAAGGTCCACTTTAAAGCTCCACTTGTGAACACTTTCCAGTTTTCATAAGCTCGTCCCTTGAGGAGCCTCTAAGTCATTGATGTCCTAATTTAGAATAGCAGGGAATATGAAAAAAAAGTGTTGAACTCCACACTGGTTTAAGTAAAGAGCTGCAAAAATAGCACTATATAAATACCTGTAATAAATAAAAACACAGTTTTTTTAGTTTGAAGTCAAAATAATCTTCTATAGTTGAAAATAAATGCTCATATTGTTTTACATATAATGACTGAGGTACAGATTTTTTTTTTCAATTTAATTTTTTTTTTAATAAACATACGTACGATATTCACAACAAAACTTTAAGGCAATTTAATTTTTTTTAATCAAATGTATATTTTATTATGTTACTTTTTCAGAACACAGAGTAGCTTTTAAAATGTTGCTGAAGAAATTTGGTCTATTTTCAGTGGAGAAGAAGTGAATTAGCATCACTGATCTTAACATATATCATTTTAAGGAAACTCAAATTATTCACAGGCTGCCTGTAATAAAAAAAAATCATAATATACTGCCAAAGAAAATAGGAAACTCTTATTCACTGTCAGATTAAAATTCAGATCTCACAGGAATTTTCTGGGCTGAATCACAAATGGAACTGAACCTTGTTGAAATATCTTTCTATATGGCTGCTTGAATTAAAAAGATGCATTTTCACAACTCGTGATAATGGGCGACGAAGGGGAAAAAAAAAACTTTCTTGACGCTGATGAGAAAGCTGTTATCTGACGGTTAATTTTTCCCTTTCCATACATAACTAGTGTATAGCAATGAAGCACCACAGAAATAACTGCTTTTCAATTTTTCTTGAAAAAAAAAAAAAATTGTAATACATAATTTAAAAAGAGTTTGTAAAATGATTACATATATATTGCATATTTAGATAGACTTGATAAATGTATTATCTACACATGACCATTTCTGGTAGAGATCATAACAGAATGGTTTGATACTTGATTTTCATTAGATCCTTCGAACAATTGCTAGAAAAAGTATTTCAAAGTCACACAACAAAAAAAAAGATTTTAGGACTTCATTTTATATTCATAGTAGCATGAGAAGTAATTCTGTTTTGAAAGTCTTTCAAAATTAGTTAAAGAGACCCTGTCTGGACTTTAAATGTTTTAGACCACAAAGTCCTTTTAAGACATCATATACCCAGCTCTCTGGTGGCCCTTTCCTCCTACCTCTCCTATGTTCCAGTGCTGCTGCTTTGGAAAGCCTCTTTGCATTCATCAATTCCCTTTAGAAGGGTTGCAGCCCTGTGTCCCCTGCTACAGGCTGGTTCTGTCCTCTGACCCCTCACAACATTGCAGTAACAAAGAGGGTCACAGGTATCGGATACTCCTGGAAGTGTCAAATGCCAAAGGAACAGAGGAGAGGTAGGAGTAACTGGCTGTCGGAGAGAGGTGAACATACACAGCCTATTCTATTCTATTCTTTTACAGGGACCTTCTGCTTTAAAAGCATTTAGTCACTTGACAGGAGCATTTTAAAGGCATTAAAATGAACCGGTCAGGCACACCAATATCCAGTCTAATAATACTGCCAAAGTGCCCACAGGTACCAATAAAATTGCTCTAGTTTCTATGCACTTGGGGAGTCCCTGGAATCTGAATAGATACTATACATAAGACCTGGATTTCCCACCAACCTGTATCATCCGGAACTTCCTCTACACCCATGCCATATGAAATGAACCTGAAACGGACTAAAAAGTGTGTAAGGTAACTGCAGTGTTATAGGGTAGGGACTTAGTGGTGCCTTCAAGTACTTTTTGACATACTGTATCTCCAATTGGAGATTTTTCAATGCTTTGTCCTAGTGCTAAACCCTGCCACCTGTCCATTAGCTATCACATGCCAGAGTCTTAGTAGGCAGCTGACATTTGGCAACTGAATAAGGGTTGGGGCCATATGTACAACCTAGGACTCCACAAAGACACAGGGATCAATTTGAAGGCTAACAGAGGTCTTAGGCCAGATTAGATCTACTGGTCATTAAATCTCTTGTCACTAGATTGTCGAAACATCAACAGCATTTGTATGTATATATTGTACTTTGTTGACTTATTGCCTTTCAAAAGGGTTTATGATGAAACAAATAATGCTTGTTTTCATGTAGAGAACCACTACTCAAATATTAATTTGTATGTTACCATTATTTTCTGTGGTGCCAAATACGCATGTGTGTGCACAAAAAATAAGTGTGTGTGTTTACAGATGGTAACAGTCCTGCCCAATTAGCAGATAACTAATTAGAAAATAATGGGGTTTCCATTGTTCTTGCCATTTTGTATACAGTATGCAATATACTGCTGTAAACAACATAGATGTAAATGGGTTCTTGATGTCTAGAGTTCCCAAGGCTGAGCTGATAAAGTGAGAAAGTATGAGTTGGTAAACAACAACCAGTCAGTTTGCTAGGAAGAATACTAGTTTTCCTGCTAGTTACCTAGACCCCAAACCTGACCCCATCGTTTTACCTTGAATATTACCATGGTCTTCCTTCAGGTAAATGAGAACATAAAAGAGGTTGTTGAAATGTTAATATCATATAGCATTAGGGCCTTTTATCCATTTGCTAAAAAAATGAGTAAAGGAAATTGTATAATCTCTACGCAGTATAACATATAAGTAGATACTGACCCTCCACTTACATCACTCGGGGTTTATACTGGTAAGGCCTTTACACATAGATCCCCCAATCCAGCTCATCTACTGTGGCCACCACATGGGATTTTCATTTGTTTTATAATATAGAGAAACAAGCAGTGGGAGACTCCATGTGAGGTTGGACACACTCAAGCAACAATCTATCATTTAATAGGCAGCAGAAGGTGGCTACAAGCCATGGCATATGAAAAAGTCTATCATCCGGGTTAAAAGTAGCCAATAACCTATTGAGCAAGGATAAAATGCAGTAGAGTTGTCCAAGGCTCAATAGCAACCACAAACTTTGTTTAGAAAGTTGCTGAGTGTGTTTATAAAAGTCACAGATCTAGGGGTACCTTAAAGAGCATTTACACTTTTGCAGCCAGATTGGGATAACACCTATTTTATATGTGATACATGTTCCCATTCACATAGAATAATAATTTTTTTTAAACGGTTACAAGCTCTTTTCTGACTACTCCAAATCTGAAGTTATTTCATTCTCTGTAATTTCAAGGGTGGGGTTTGAATAGGTTGGGAAGGTAATATTTACCAAAATTAACTCTGTATCATGCTTGCAGATCTCATCAATTGTAAACTAGATTTAAACAACGTCTGTCCTAACAAAGGGTGAAAGATCAAAAGAACAAAAAGTGATAATATAGTAAAATGTTTTTAAGATAATTAAAATGCTGATTAAATCACTTACAATGAATGCTGCTCCTTGCTGTTTAAAAGTTTTAATTTCTTGCAGAATCAGCTGGTTCCCTGTGCACTGGCTCTGATATCCTGTTTTAGGGTGGCTCTTTCCCTTGTGTGTCTGTGTGTGGAGCCACCCTTGTGTGTCTGTGTGTTTCTCCACAAACACACAGGCAAAGTAAGGCAAGACACTTCCTTATACCCTGCTCCCCTCCTTCCCCTGTCCTTTCTTCTCCCTTCTTTAAGCTAGTAAATGGAAAGCTTCTGTAGACTGTGCTGTCTCTTTTGATCTAGCACTAGGCAGGTAGTTAAGAGAAGCCGAGCTCAGAGAGTTGGAGATGTTTAGAAACATGGGGACTGTAAGCATTTGGGAAAACATGTAAATAAATAATTTTCTGAGCAATGTACATTTGTCTGATCTGGATTCATTATTGAAAGAAAGATTGAGAGTTTAAT
>NW_017306379.1:2343650-2351941 GCF_000935625.1 Nanorana parkeri | reverse complement strand
CCTTTTCTCATGGTTCACTCGGGTTTGTTCTGGTAAGATGTTAACTTTCTGGAAGAAGGTGGTTGCATTTTCTTTGGGGGGCCAATATCGGCTTAGCAGGCCCCAGATAGGTGGTTATCTATTCTTGCCTTGGGCTTTCTTCCCTTCATTGTAGAGGTAATTCAGATATGTTACCTATGTGCAGACTTACCCTTCCAGTATTATTGCCTCTCCTTTATAAGCATCTCAGTTTACATTGTAAAGCGCTGCGCAAACTGTTGGTGCTATATACATACTATGTAATAATAATAATAATATTACCCTGTCAATAAAAACTGTTTGATTCATTTAGACTTTAGCTTTGCTAAATATTAGTTCACTTTTCTTGACTTTGTGCGGTAACTTTGATGGACTAATGTCTTTATTCAACCTCAAATACTATGTAACTATGTAACTGCTGAGTTGGAAATGTATCAGGCTTGTGTACAGTGTCTGGGTAGATGGGAGGCTGCTCGGATATATCCATCCTGCTCTTTGCATTGTTGCATGTCTTCCTTTTGTTGTTGGTTCACAGACAATGGTATAGTATACCTAGTCAGGCATTCATATGTTTTTTGGGCTTGCCAGTAAGCCAAAGGATGACCTGGTGCAATGAATCTTGTTTTTTTTTTTGTTTTTCCCTCCTGTTGGAATTCTCCGGTGATGCATAATGGGTATGTATTGGGGGCAGCTGGTTATCGAATATGCTATTTTGTTCTAAGTGAGTTCTGCACTTCAATTTTGTGAGGACTCCACTCAAAGTTGCTATAAAAAAATCTCTGTTGTGTTTGTCTGAACTGGTGCCAGGGCTGTTGTGGCTTTTTCTAAGCCTGGGGCTTCAGTTTATAGTAAGGTTACAATACAATGTTTATTGATTTTTGTGGCATTTTCTGCTGCGTGGTGGTGGTGGTGGTTCTTGTTTCGCCATTGTGGACTGGAGGGTTTAATTTGCAATCTCTTTAGTAAGGTTTTTCGCACCTTTTCTTAGACATTGGTATTGCCATTTATTAGTGCTGGTTTGTAAAATATGATTGTCCAGGCCACGGTGGTGGGGTGGGGCCAGGTTGGTCACCTGGCTTTTGGGTAATGTCGCCCACTTTGTGGGTGGACAGGGGTTGGTAAACAGTATTTTTGGTTGGTGTAAGTTATTGCTGCTTGAGTCTTGATGACCAAGCATGGTGGTCTGTTAATTGTTAACAGTGGTTCTGTTTGGTAATAAAGGTTAAAGTCTATTTATTGGTTAAATTAATTAAAACCCAATAAAGGTGCCGCGGCCTAGTTATTCCACAATCGGTGTTGTGTTTTACTTTGTTATTTAAGTTTATTGTTATGGTATGATGGGTGTCAATGGGGTGTACAATCCCATGCCTTGTCTCTGAAATGGATACATGGTGTCTGTGTGTAGGTTTGTAACCTGAGTCAGCACTACAGGAAGAGGCACTCAGCTGCAAAGGGAAGTTCTCCCCCAGCATGAGTAGACATGAGGATTTAAAAGGAAGAGCAGCAAAGAGAAGGGAAACAACTATGGATTACAGTAAGGCACACATTACAGTATTGGTTTATGTTAAAAAATCTGAGGGTTTAATGTCACTTTAAGTTTTGTGAACTCCAGCATTTCTGACACAAGTTTTTATTTTTTATGGTGCTGAAGATCACATACTTGATGTACTTTTAGCATCATATAGTGGCTGAAGTGAAGATTCACATCTCTGTGGAAGCAAGGGATGCCAGTTGGAAAAAGTCCAGCGGAGGGCAACCAAACTAATTAGGGGTATGGAGGACCAGAGCTACGAGACAAGGCTACTAAATTTAAACATGTTCACATTAGAGGTGAGGAGATTAAGGGGGGATATGATCTCCATGTACAAAATCTTCAATGGTGGTAGCAACATTAGCGATAAACTGTTTAAAATTAACTCCGTTACAAAAACTAGAGGCCACCACCTAAAATCGGTGGAAAAAAAATTCCAGCACAAGGGGCAAAGGGGGTTCTTCACAGTTAGAGCGATTAAGGTCTGGAACTCACTACCACAGGCAGTGATTTCAGCAAAAAACATGGAATTGTTCAAGAAACATTTGGACGATTTTTTAAGGGACAGTAATATACAGGGGTACAAGTACTCCTAAAAACGAGATCCTATAGGTTGGACTTGATGGACTAATGTCTTTATTCAACCTCAAATACTATGTAACTATGTAACTGCTGAGTTGGAAATGTATCAGGCTTGTGTACAGTGTCTGGGTAGATGGGAGGCTGCTCGGATATATCCATCCTGCTCTTTGCATTGTTGCATGTCTTCCTTTTGTTCTTGGTTCACAGACAATGGTATAGTATACCTAGTCAGGCATTCATATGTTTTTTGGGCTTGCCAGTAAGCCAAAGGATGACCTGGTGCAATGAATCTTGTTTTTTTTTTTGTTTTTCCCTCCTGTTGGAATTCTCCGGTGATGCATAATGGGTATGTATTGGGGGCAGCTGGTTATCGAATATGCTATTTTGTTCTAAGTGAGTTCTGCACTTCAATTTTGTGAGGACTCCACTCAAAGTTGCTATAAAAAAATCTCTGTTGTGTTTGTCTGAACTGGTGCCAGGGTTGTTGTGGCTTTTTCTAAGCCTGGGCTTCAGTTTATAGTAAGGTTACAATACAATGTTTATTGATTTTTGTGGCATTTTCTGCTGCGTGGTGGTGGTGGTGGTTCTTGTTTCGCCATTGTGGACTGGAGGGTTTAATTTGCAATCTCTTTAGTAAGGTTTTTCGCACCTTTTCTTAGACATTGGTATTGCCATTTATTAGTGCTGGTTTGTAAAATATGATTGTCCAGGCCACGGTGGTGGGGTGGGGCCAGGTTGGTCACCTGGCTTTTGGGTAATGTCGCCCACTTTGTGGGTGGACAGGGGTTGGTAAACAGTATTTTTGGTTGGTGTAAGTTATTGCTGCTTGAGTCTTGATGACCAAGCATGGTGGTCTGTTAATTGTTAACAGTGGTTCTGTTTGGTAATAAAGGTTAAAGTCTATTTATTGGTTAAATTAATTAAAACCCAATAAAGGTGCCGCGGCCTAGTTATTCCACAATCGGTGTTGTGTTTTACTTTGTTATTTAAGTTTATTGTTATGGTATGATGGGTGTCAATGGGGTGTACAATCCCATGCCTTGTCTCTGAAATGGATACATGGTGTCTGTGTGTAGGTTTGTAACCTGAGTCAGCACTACAGGAAGAGGCACTCAGCTGCAAAGGGAAGTTCTCCCCCAGCATGAGTAGACATGAGGATTTAAAAGGAAGAGCAGCAAAGAGAAGGGAAACAACTATGGATTACAGTAAGGCACACATTACAGTATTGGTTTATGTTAAAAAATCTGAGGGTTTAATGTCACTTTAAGTTTTGTGAACTCCAGCATTTCTGACACAAGTTTTTATTTTTTATGGTGCTGAAGATCACATACTTGATGTACTTTTAGCATCATATAGTGGCTGAAGTGAAGATTCACATCTCTGTGGAAGCAAGGGATGCCAGGGTTCCATCTCTTTTTCTATGACTAAGAGGGTTATTGACAAACCTGCCGAAGGATCCAGCCGTAGCTCCGGCTGATCCTTCAGCTAGCTTCGGTTACGGGAGGCCTTCAGTTCATGAGAACCAAAGGGCTGCTGTACGGGCTATTCACTATAGCCCGTACAGCTCCCGAAGTTGGCTGAGTGTCTCGATCGAGCCGAAGGCATATGCTTCGGCTCGACTGAGCCGAGGTGAAAGCCGAAGCGGGCTGAACGTTCGCCCATTGGCCGGTCGAAAGCCTGCTACTGACAGCTGGGCGGAGCCAGCTGTGATGCCATGGCTGGCTCCGGCCAGTTGCACTGACAGTCCAGCATCCCCTGGTGACCTGGGGACGCTGGACTGTCATGAGAGCTCAGCGGAGGAGCCGGCGGTGATATCACTGCCGGCTTCTAGTGTGCCTTTTCTTCTTTCTGCAATAACTCTACCCGTATTTATAGAACAGAAATTCCTCCCATGGAAGAGTTAATCCTTGGGAGGCTCAAATAAGTATTTATGAAAAGTATGGTGATGGTATGGAAAAAAGGAAAAGGGATCACTCCTGATGCGAATTGGGGTTATGGTCTTGCTCTGTAAAGGGTGTTTCTTTTATTCATTCAATGTTGTATGTGGACTTGATCCACGGAAAGAGATGATATTTGGTGGGTCCGTGGTTGCTGAGTGGAAATGTGTATAAGCGGCTGTCACTTGTGCTGAGCGATCAGATGGTGCTGTAGTAGAGAACGGCTCAGCTGGCCAGGCTGAGCCGTGACAGCTATTCGAGTGAAGATCGTGCCGTCGGGCACACAGGAGCGATGTGCAGCTATAGATACAAGCCTGGAGTGAACAGCTGAACAGCATTCGGCTCACTTCACTTCGGGTCGGTTATTCACACGGCTGCCTTTGGCAGCTTTGTGAATAACCCTGTAAAAGACTTGACTGAGGTAGCATAGATGTCCCCATTCTTTCCCCTAATACGAGCCACCAAGACCACCCACCACCCGTTCCAGTAGTCAATAAAATACATCTTTTTTCCCCTATTTATATAGCACCAACATATTATAACACCCTTTTTTTAGTATACAAACAGGTACAAAACCGGTATATAGGTTGTAAACCAATAAATCTAGCAGTTTATTCTTTAAGAAGGAGAAATTCACCAATAACAAAGGGAGAACCTCCCTGCATCAAAGCATAGATTTAATGCTCATGTACACAGCCACAAAAAAAAGGAGCGCTTTTCTCAATGATCTGCAAGTGTACGGTTGGCTATGGCCCCATGCACACAGCTGCATAAAGATCCGTAAACCTGTGCTGCCTTCAGATTGGTAAAATTAAAATAGAAAAAATGTGTCCACGGTCCTGCGTATGGACCTTATGTTATGATGTACGCATGTAAATGTTTGTGCTAATGCTTACATGCCTACAGCATGCAGCACAAATGTACTCTAATGGAGCACAGGAGCCACCTGCATTCTAGCAAAGGACATTAGATGGCAAGAGCCTTCTGTTGCTAGGAAGTAGGTGGCTATTGACTCCTAGTGTCCTTCTTTGGTAGGATGCAGATGGCGAATGCCTGCATTCTAGCAACCAATAGGCTGAATTAACGCTGTATGCTTCTATACATGTTCTTTGTTACTTGCATACAGGGTTTGGGTTACATCAAATGCAGGATCTTACTTCCACTGATCCACATGAAATATTATACTTCTGAAGCACCCTGCAGGAGTCAGTGGCGGACCTAAGGAACAAAGGGCCCTGGTGCAAGATTTTTTCTCGGGCCCCCCCCCCCCCTCTTTTTTCTCCAAAAGGGCAGTGCTGGAACTGGATCTCACTGGCAACCCAATTTCCCCAGCTAATAGCCCCCTGTGTGATAGCTAATAGCGGCCTAAGTGATAGTTAATAGCCCCTTACGTGATAGCTAATAGCCCTCTATGTGATAGCTAATAGCCCCCTACATAATAGCTAATAGCCCCTTGTATGATAGCTAATAGCCCCGTATATGATAGCTAATCGCCCCTATGTGATTGTTAAATCCCCTGTGTGGGCAGCACAGTGGCGTCGTGGTTAGCACTTCTGCCTTGCAGCACTGGGGATCCCCGGTTTGAATCCTGCCCAGGTCACTATCTGCAAGGAGTTTGCATGTTCTCCCTGTGCTTGTGTGGGTTTCCTCCGGGTACTCCAGTTTCCTCCCACACTCCAAAGACATGCTGGAAGGTTAATTGGCTCCTGTGTAAGTTAGCCCTCTATGTATGCATGTGAGATAGGGACCTTAGATTGTAAGCTCCTTGAGGGCAGGGACTGATGTGAATGTGCAACTATGTAAAGTGCTGCATAAATTGTCAGCGCTATATAAATACCTGTAATAAATAAATAATAAATAAAACCCCCCTAAGTGATTGCTAAAAGCCCCTTTATGTGATAGCTAATAGTCCCATATGTGATAGCTCATATCCCCTTCATGTGATAGCTAATAGCCCCTTTATGTGATAACTACTAGCCCCCTATGCGATAGCTAATAGCCCCCTATGTGATAGCTAATAGCCCCTTTTATGATAGCTAAAAGCCCCCTATGTGATAGCTAATAGCCCCTTACGTGATAGCTAATAGCACCCTATGTGATAGCTAAGAGCCCCTTTTGTGATAGCTAGTAGCCCCTTTTGTGATAGCTCATAACCTGGTGAATGATAGCTAATAGCCCCTTATGCAATAGCTAATAGCCCCTTCATGTGATAGTTAATAGCCCCCTGTGTGATAGCTCATATCCCCCTTATGTGATAGCTAAAGCCCCTTTATGTGATAACTACTAGCCCCCTATGTGATAACTACTAGCCCCCTATGTGATTGTTTACAGCCCCTTAAGTGATAGCTAGTAGCCACCTATGTGATAGCTAGTAGCCTCCTATGTGATAGCTCATAACCTCATGAGTGATAGCTAATAGCCCCTTCTCGTGATAGCTAATAGCCCCTTATGCAATAGCTAATAGCCCCTTTATGTGATGGCTAATAGCCCCCTGTGTGATAGCTAATAGACCCATTGACAAGTAGTTTAATTGTGGGGATGAGTGTATTTCATTTTCCCGATAATTCTCCTCTAAAGCCCAAATGAAACTGCTATATACAGTCAAGATGCATCAAAACCTAAGGCGGGCAAAGTCGTGCAGTTTTTTTTTCTTCGGAAAACAGCCACATATGACGTACCCTGTGTTTGGGGAGAATGGGTTAGATGACAAGACTTACCTCTGTTTGAAAGGAACCAAGCAGGTACGTCAGGAAGGGGCTGCATACGTTTTCTTCCAGGACTTCACGCTCTGTCCGGATGCTGTAGAGATCCCCACAAAGCAGAGATATTTTTTTCACGACCTTAATGGCCACCTGCTGGCCGCTGTCGTGGTGAGACGCTAGCATCACCTGGAGGAGGCAGAAGGGCATATGGTTACAAGATGCAAAACAATACCATAGGCCAGAGGGGATTTGTCTTGGCCAAGTAGTGCACGTATCGGGAGTGACATTCCTAAATTGTCTAAGAGGTAAGGTAAGCAGGGTTATAAGATAGCAACTCTGCAGTGTTCACAGTTCTTTAGAGCTTAGTTGCGGCTAGACACTTGGGCAGATGCCTGCATTGGTGAGGTCAGGTACTGATGCTGTACTAAACTCTCATCGTGTAGTAAATCAATAATAAATGAATTTAAAAATAGCAACTTACATATAAAAACTCTGAAATTGGGCCGGCCAGAAAACAGATAAAATCCTTCACGAACTACTACAGCACACCCCAAAACGTCAGTCAGATCCGCTGCTGACGCATTTTGTCAAATTACTTTCTCAAAGGACAGCAGATCTCCCTCCATCAATTGTTTTATACTAATTGGGTATCCCTCTGTATGAAAAAGATCAATTTGGCACGAGCCAAATAAGATTGCTCCTAATATATGGCACCAAACTTGGCACCCTGACCGCAATGCATTTCAATGGGAAAGTCACCAAGCTATTGTATATTTACACCATCTTGGCTCACCCAAATTTGGCTTGTTATCTACTAGTTGGGCATCCCTCAATATGAAAAAGATCAATAGATACAGCCTTTAGAGAGTTGGATTGAAGTTCCTGTGGAGGGAATTTTGAATTTCTAGGACTCTGGCTTATTATAGAGTCCATTCAAAGAAGTATAAAGAACAGCTCTGTGACTCGTCACAATGCACACACACATACATGCCAATACATACATATCACATACAAAGGTGGAAATAGGCTTTTAGAAAACAGATGCAGGGGAATAGTTCCTCCAGAGGATGCTAAATGTTCCCTGAGCAATGGAGGATTGATCTCCTGCCTGACAATAAATGTAATGGGCAAATACAAATACAAGTTGTCTCTTCTCCACAGACAACCAATGTTAAGGGGGATCTACACTGACCACCAATGTTAAGGGGGTCACTTCTCCACAGACCACCAATGTTAAGGGGGGAGCTACACTGACCACCAATGTTAAGGGGGTCACTTCTCCACAGACCACCAATGTTAAGGGGGAGCTACACTGACCATAGAGAGAGAGGCAGACAGGTGGTGGAGAGAGAGACATGGCAGAGAGACAGGGAGAGAGAGAGGCATGGCAGAGAGAGAGGGAGAGAGAGACATAGCAGAGAGAGAGAGAGAGAGAGAGAGATACCAGAGAGAGAGAGAGAGAGAGAGAGAGATACCAGAGAGAGAGAGAGACAGAAAACAGACAGAGAGAGAGAGAGATGA
>NW_017306379.1:2331382-2343606 GCF_000935625.1 Nanorana parkeri | reverse complement strand
GAGAGAGAGGCATGGCAGAGAGAGAGGGAGAGAGAGACAGAGAAGAGAGAGAGAGAGAGAGAGAGAGATACCAGAGAGAGAGAGAGAGAGAGAGAGAGATACCAGAGAGAGAGAGAGAGAGATACCAGAGAAAGAGAGAGAGACATAGCTGAGAGAGAGAGAGAGACATAGCAGAAAGAGACATAGCAGAGAGAGAGATATAGCAGAGAGAGAGAAAGAGAGAGCGAGAGACAGATGAGAAGAGACATAGCAGAGAGCGAGAGACGGATGAGAAGAGACAGAGAAAAGAGAGTGATAGAAAGTGTAGAGACTGTTCTCTGCACAACATGTGGAGGAGCAGAGACATGAAGAGCAGTGACATGAGGAGCAGATGTGATGTGATGATCTCAGGGAAGAGTTCTCTTCTCTGCTGCTTACTTATTGTCTCCTCACAGCTGATATCTGACTCCTGTGTGTGCACTCCTTCATGAGGAGAGGGGAGCTCAGCGGAGCAGAGAGGAATCCGCTGATTACATAACAGATACGGCCCTCAGAGAGTCGGATTGAAGTTCCTCTGGAGGGAATTTTGAATTTCTAGTACTCTGGCCTATTATAGAGTCCATTAACCCTTTTGCTGCCAAGCCCTCTAAAACGTTTTGCAATTTTTGCCATTGATTTGATTTTCGACTGCTGCGCTGCTAGCGTTTGTAAAAGACCCCCCAAACAGGGGCGGACTGTGCCGGGGGGCAGGGTGGCAATTGCCCCCCAGGCCTCTCTGATGCCACTGCGAAAGGCCCCTTGACCCCCGGCCGCTGCCACCTGCACCCGGCCGCCCGCCCTCTGCATCCGACGCGGCTCTGTGAATGGTGCGGCCGCTGCTCCTCAAGGAGGTGCTCGGGAGGCTCCAGCAGGGGGCCCTCTAACATGCCACGTCTACCTGGTACAGCCAGCGCGGATCGGCCTCAGTATGCAATCCGGCTGGCTGGATCAGGCAGACGGAATCAAGCGCTGTAGAGGGCAGCCCGTTGGGTCCTTCTGAGGACCTCCTTGAGGACCGAGCAGCCGCCGATTGCAGAGCCGCATCGGATGCGGTCCGGCCGGCCGGATGCAGGTGACAAACAGGCGGCAGAGGGAGAGAGCCACTGCAGATGCGGCCACAGCAGACACCCCCCCACAACCAGGGTCCATGGAGCCCCCCCCCTGACCACCAGGCCAAGGTAAGGTGCCAACATTTTTTAAAACAAAATCCGGGGACATTTTATCCCCGGGAGCATAAAACAAACTTTTTTTTAAAATGTATTCACCTAATCCCTGCATCCACCAAAAGTGCGGCCTCCCGTCTCCCACGCTGTTAGAAGCTGCATACGGCGTGGGCTGGTTACTACTTAAACTGGCGCGTGTGCAGCTTCTGAGAACATACGCTATTAACGTAGCGGGAGCGCTGCAAAATGCGCAGCCGGCTTCCTCGCTATGCTAATAGCGTATCTTCTCAGAAGCTGCACACAGCGCGCACCAGTTTAAGTAGTAACCAGCACGCTCTGTATGCAACTTCTAACAGCGTGGGAGATGGGAGGCCGCGCTTGTCGTGGATCCAGGGATCACGTGAGCATTAAAAAAAATAAAATTGGTTTATTTTACGTTCCCGGGGACATAGTTTGTCAGGGGGCGGTCTCCTGAATCCGGGGACTGGCCAGAAATCAGGGATGAATGTAGGGCTGCAACAGCTAATCGACAAAGTCGATTATAATCGATAATTGAAAAAGTTGTCAACATTTTCAATCATCGATTAATCAGCTTTCGATTATCACTTTTTTTTTTCTTATTTCCACTGCTCCAAGCTTGCTCCTTCGATGGACTACAATCTCAATATAAACCAGTAGTCCCATCACTAGAGCCATTTTTTTAAATCCCGATTAACCGGTTAATTGAACTTAATAATCGGCTAACTAATCGATTTTGAAAATAATCGTTAGCTGCAGCTATAGATAAATGATCACCCTACACCAGGGAGCCCCCACTGGCCAGAGTGGAGCCCCCGCTACCCACCTAGGAGCTATCATAGAGCCACCACTGATTATTAGGGAGCCCCCACAGATCCCGCACTGACCAGCAGAGAGCCCGCTCTGACAACCTGGCAGTCCGCATTGGCCACCTAAGAGCCTAATTAGGGAGCCGCCTCTGCTGCACCCACACGCACCCGTGAAACTCTCTAGACCCCTGGTGAGAGCCTGCACAACCCTCCTGAGACCCTGGAGACATCAGGCAGAGAACCCAGAGCAACAGAGTATGTCGCTTCATATTATTCTGCATTGCTGTAATATTTATTGCTGCACCCGAACGCCCGCTACTGCATTCCATTACACTGCGACTTGGGCCGCGAATAAATGACCAAGGACAAACGTGGGTCCTGAGGTTGTGAACCACTGATTTAAGTCCTGTAATCTGCGAGTTGGGGCCGCCCTTGTCAACATTGTTATGTTCCTTAAACATTTTTAGCAGTGTGGCAGGGCGCATTATCCTGCTGAAAGAGACCACGGCCATCAGGGGATACCTTTCCATGAAGAGTACTTTGTCAGCAACAATGTTTAGGTCGGTGGTACGTGTCAAAGTAACTCCCACATGAATGGCAGGACCCAATGTTCCCGAGCCAAAAAACTTCACCTTGCCTTCTTCCCATAATGCATCCTGGTGCCATCTCTTACCCAGGTAAGCAACACATGCGTACCCAGCCATCCACATGATGTAAAGGAAAACATGATTCATCAGACCAGGCCACCTTCTTCCATCTCTTCGTAGTCCAGTTCTGATGCTTATGTGCCCATTGTAGGTGCTTTGGAAGGTGTACATGGGCACCCTGACTGGTCTTGTGGGTATGCAACCCATTACACAACAAACTGCGGTGCTCTGTGTGCTCAGACACGCTTCTATCAGAACCAGCAATAACTTTTTCAGCAATTTAAGCTGCAGTAGCTCTTCTATTGGATCGGACTACATGGGCCAGCCTTCGCTCCCCACGTGCATCAGTGACCATGACCCTGTCACCGGTTCACTGGTTTTCCTTCCTTGGACCACTTTTAGTAGGTCCTGACCACTACAGACCAGGAACATCCCACAAGAGCTGCTGTTTTGGAGTTGTTCTGACCCAGTCGTCTAGGCATCACAATTTGCTCGTCAAAGCCGCTCAAATCCTAAAGGCCGCGACAAACTGCACGTGTAGCCGTGCAGAGCGAAGCTAAGCTATGTGTGTGAGCTGAATGCAGTCAGATGATTGACTGCACCTTCAGCCAATCAGCTCATGCGTAACCAGCCAGCTGTCGCATGCCGACGCGCTGGTTTATACGCTCGAGGCGATTGGCTGAAGATGACATTTTTCATCTCGGCATGCTCAGCTACGCGAGCTCTCACAAGCTGAGCTGCCGAGGAGAAAATTACATGACACACTGCTCGCAAAGGCAGCGCGCCACCGCTTTGCGTGCAGTATGTCACGGCCTTTACACTTGCCCATTTTTCTGCTTCCAACACACCAACTTCAGGGACAGAATTTTCACATGCTGCCTAATATACACACCCCACCCCCCGCCCCCCTTTCCCACGTGCCATTGTAACAAGATAATCAATGTTATTTACCGAAGTAAATCTACAGGAACCCTGCCTGACCTTCTACAACCCACATTCAGAAGCCAGTGTTCCATCATTTTTCTGGACCTCATAAGAATGCTGGACTGTGTCACTTCCGGTGACGCGATCTCAGCTGTTGGAGGTGTGCTGGCTCAATACACGATTCCTTGTTCTTAAATTTTTATCGACCCATAAAATATCTGGACCGCGTTACTTTTGGCGCACCCGCAGCCTCTTGTCCCGCATGCTGACTCCAGTTTTCAGCAGCGGGAGCTCTGACACCACCTGCCCTGTAATTTTCCTCGACCGCATCCAGTTGCGTATGAAGCAAGGGCATCAGGAAAACAGCTGATTCGGATGAATGAATGTTATGGGTTAAAAAAAAAAATATGATAGAACAAGGGCGCATGCGCGGAGCCTAGCACGTCTCCAACAGACCTGAAGTGACGCGGTCCACCATTCTTATGAGGTCCAGAAAAATGATACAACACGGGGAAACAGTCGCTTTTAGGTGACCTTTTACTCCTGACAAAAGCCAAGAAAAAAAGGGCACAATATAAAACCTGCTGAGTTAAAATAAATTAAAAATAATCAGATTTGTAGCTGGTTCTCTTCAAGGCAGAATCAAAGAGTGACAGGCTGACTGGCTACTTTATTTTGTTAACACTTTGCCGCTACCTCCACTATAAACTGCATCTATGTCAGGAGGCCTGATCATGTGGCCAATATGATTGGCTGTTACATGATCGGGAGCAGTTTATGACAGCTGTCAGTATGCTGGGGTCAGTGCAGTGAGCGTGCCCTCAGCACCCAATAGTGGAACCCCATGGCCACAAATGTGGCGACCCACTCACTGTGCTGCTGCATATAGATGTGAAGCCAGCAGGAGGGAAACATTTTGTTTTTTGTGTTGGACAACAGAAAAAGGCCAAGTGGTCCTTATTGTGTTTGGAACCTTTTTGTCTCCGTATAGACCTATGTGTATACACACATGTGTACATTGAATCAGACTACCTTTATTTTTAGGACTTGGGCTATTTAAGTTTCAGAAAATTGGGGTTGTAAACAAATCTATTTATCGGTTTCATCACATCCTTGAATATCACATTATAGACAGTCAAAGACAATCCTAGTCCAGAACACAATAATCAGCAACCTCACATATAATCAGTCTGCTTGGTATTTCTTTGCTGTCCTGAAGCTCCATTTGCACACAGATCAGAGTATATGGGCTACCAAGGATGATGATGTCCACTTGTAGGCAGAAGCGTCTCTCTTGTAGGGCGGCACATAGTAGGAGAAAATCAGACCTGGCGAAAACTTTGCTTTGGACAAAACAGAATGCAGAGACAGGCGCACACAGCTACCACCTTATTCTTTAGGGCCCATTCACACCCAGGCAATCAATGCATTGCCGTGTACACAGCTTAGACATCACTTTTAAATGGTATTAGTTCACATTCATTGGTGTGTTGTCCAATAGTTTTTTTCTCAATGCACATTATAGGGCAGGGGTGCCCACACTTTTTTGTGATAAGATCTACTTTTCAAATGACGAGCTACAGGAGATCTACCAATGGGGGGGAAAAAAAACCTCCCTCGCGCTCTCCTGGCTGTCATTCTTCATTCTCTCTCCTGGCTGTCCCTCCTCTCTCTCTCTCCTGGCTGTCATTCCTCATTTTCTCTCCCGGCTGTCCCTCCTCTCTCTCTCCTGGCTGTCCCTCCTCTCTCTCCTGGCTGTCATTCCTCATTTTATCTCCTGGCTCTCTCTTCACTTTCTTGGCTGTCATTCCTCATTTTATCTCCTGGCTGTCTCTCTTCACTTTCTTGGCTGTCATTCCTCATTTTCTCTCTTGGCTGTCATTCATTTTCTCTCCTGGCTGTCTCTCTTCACTTTCTTGGCTGTCTCTCTTCACTTTCTTGGCTGTCATTCCTCATTTTCTCTCTTGGCTGTCATTCCTCATTTTCTCTCCTGGCTGTCATTCCTCATCTTCTCTCCTGGCTCTCTCTCCTCACTTTCTCTCCTGGCTGTCTCTCCTCACTTTCTCTCCTGGTTGTCTCTTGTTGCTCTCTCTCCTGGCTCACCTTGCTGTATTTTGCCAACAATGCAGTACAACAAGCTGTGTAAACTAATATTCTTTGATGTAATACATAGCACTTCAACCCCCAGAAAGGTGTCAGTGAGCTTGGCTCAGCAGACTCAGGCTAATAGGTAATCATGTGTGCACAGCTAAATAAATATACCAAAATGCAATAAAGGGGCCGCCGTTCACACCGTTCCTGATCTCCCAGCATCAGCTTTGACAGCTACTGGTAGATCACAGTCTACCTAATGGGAACCCGTTATAGGGTCTACTGATGACGATGGAAGTGCATGAAAAAGTAGGACTGTTCATAAATGTAACACCATTGGAATAGTGCGAATCTTCTGTTTATGACTGGCATGTAGTAGACCGCAGCGTTGTGCAATGCAGGAGGGTTAGGAAGACCAAACCAATGCTGCCTCCCCTCATTTCTGGATTTTTATAATACATTCCACATAGGTGGTGTTAAGTCCCAGTGCTCATGCCAATTTAGCCAACACCTTTCCTTTTCTATATGTTTCCATGTCCCTGTCAAACCAAACTTTCTCACAACCTAACCTATAGCAGCGGGCACACATCATTAAGTCACACAGGCCTAGAGTAGACTTTAAAGTACACCTGTCATGACAGACGTAAGCCGCCATTGCTATCCTCTTGATGGCTTCAATGCGTTAAAAGCAACCAAGCTGAAAGACGGTTGGACACAGACTAGGATGTAAAGCTGGCCATACACCTATAGGTTATCTACGGTCAGATGGGAAAAAAAGTGCAACAGATTTCCTCCATCTCCGCTAAACTGTGTGGATGGAGGAACCTCCCACTGGGCCAAGCTTCAGTATCTTGCTAGTCGGCCCCACAGGCTCTCAAAATACCTGAACAATGCCTGCATCCAGAGAGCCAGCGGGGCCGACTAGCAAGATACTGAAGCTTGGCCCAGTGGGAGATTCCTCCATCCACACAGTTTAGTGTAGATGGAGGAGTCTGTTGCATTTTTTTCCCATCTGACCACAGAAAGGCTGCAGATCATCTATAGGGGTATGGCCAGCTTTAGAGAGAGATAAGGAGGCACATTTACTAAACACGTTGAGAATGTTAAAATAAAGTGACTTCAATTATTGAATCGTGCAGAAAGCAATTTATTTGATCGGCACCTGATGGAATAATGAATGAAGATTCTCAACTGGATTAGTAAATTAGCCTTAAAGAATTTTGACACTCAAAACATCACGTTTGCTTCAGATCTGTTCCTAAAGTGCATATCAAGCCAAAACCTTTATAAGTTTAGAATAGTGAGGAATAGAATGGCGAATGATTTGCACCCTAGTCAAGTTTTTACCGCTATCAGATGAGATAGAGATTTTTCCCTCACTTTGTCAAAAATCTGCAACAGGGTCACTGAGAAATAAAAATCCCACAGGGGTTCTAGCTTTACCCTGCTCTACTAGAAAAGCTTAATTTCCATCTGTACTGCTTTTGAAGAGTAAACCTCACTTCCTGTTGGGTAAACCGCTGTCAACAAGACAGGAAGTGAGCCCGAATCTCACCAATGGCCCTGAAAGAAGCTAAACCCCAACAGGGGTTCTTCTAACCCTTCCCAACTCTATCCAAAACCAAAAGGGATGAAGTTTTGGCCTGGCATACACTTGAAACCAACAAGAGGCGTCCTCCAATGGCGTCTCCTGTACCTCCCACATTACAGGCGTACTTTAAACCAAAATACACTAAATGTTTATATAATTTTATTTCTATCTATCTATCTATCTATCTATCTATCTATCTATCTATCTATCTATATACACGGTGTGAGTATATACTGTATAACAGATTCCTCCATCAATGCTTATGAGCATTGGTGGACGAATGCCCTGCTGTCTGCACTGTACTGCGGCCGCTGTCAGAATGCCCACGAAGGCCAGCTCCGTTCGGCTGAGAATTTTCCAACCTGCTCCTTCAATCCCCTGATGGAGAGATGCCGCGTGGGTGCTGCTGTCGGCACTCTTTTGCCCAGCCTCTCTCCATCAGCTGATTGAAGAACAGGCTGGAAAATTCTCAGCCAAACGGAGCTGGCCTTCGCGGGCATTCTGACAGCGGCCGCAGTACAGTGCAGACAGCAGGGCATTCGTCCATCAGTAACTGGATGAAATCCATACCATGTGTACCCTACTTACAACCTTCCTACGTGGGAAAACCAGACCTCCCCGCCCTCCTCCATCATTGAACAGTAAAATCGTGTGATCTCCAGCATTTATTAAAATCTTTTTTTTTAAAGTTCATAAACGACAACAAAGTTACTGTATAATTGATCGCATACAACCAGCATACAACAGCATGTCCTCAGTCTAAATGAAATACAAAAAGATTTTAACATTTTTTTTTTTCATACAAAGAATTTGTTTAGATTTATTGTGACGTATATATATATTTTTTTTGTTACATAAAATTTGCTACAGCAAAGTATCTTAAACTTTTCTTGCACACATGTAAGTGTGGACAAAGACTGAAGTTCTTGTCGGCCTCCTCATTACACCGCTGTGCAAAATAAAAAATAAAAAAAAAAGAAATGCTCGCCAACTCTAAGACCTACGCAGAGCGGTGACTTGTACATCTCCAAGTTGGCGATAAAACATTATCTGGACATGGACCTGCCTTGTGCACACAGCTGAGGATACCGCCACTGAAATATTCACAAACAATTCATTTGGAGCTCCCGACTTTCCTGTGGTAAACGTGAAGGTCGCCATCTTGGGGTGCGCACTTAAGCGTCAAGCGACTTGAGCCCACAAAATGGCCGCCACAGCTGTGCGTAGTCTACAGGTTGGCGCAAATGATGAGCCATTCCGTCGTATCACAATTGGGGTTCGGTCCAAATGCTACCGGTGCGGCCTTCTGCTCACAGTGCCGTGCATTTCACTCCGGAAACCCGCAAAAATGACATAATGGTGGCACCTCATGATCATCTTCATTCACTTACATGATTCAGGTACCGTAGCCGACACCTCATCCTCCGTTTACTAATATAGTATACCGGAACAAACCATAGTAGCGACTTCTAAGGGGGTGGGGAGTCAATGGGAAATACAATGTATACTATTGGTGTGTTTTTTTTTTGCCTGAATTAGCTTTATTAGTCTTTCTTGCTAACCTCAAATAAAAAAAAATAATTTAATTCTGAAAAGAGAAGTTGAGTCATGATAGTGTCACATTTTATTAATTGTGTTTGTTTTTTCTAAAAAAAAAAAAAAAAAAATACTGACCACAGCTTTTATTTAAGAGAGCAGTCATAGCAATATTATTAAAACCCATCTTTTCACACAAGTGGCATGTGGCCTTCTTAAATAGCAGTGCGAAAGAGCAATGCGTGAGGTAACTCGCAACAAGATACGAGATCAATTTCTGTCAGCGTAGTCCGGGAGGGGAAAATAAAACATGATTTCTGATTGGTTGCTATGAGCCACCGCACGCTTTTACGTCATGTGAACAGAGTCAATACTTAAACACTTCGTAGGACGAGACCTGCCGCATATTTCTGCTCAGTGACGCGTGCCTGGACGCTGCATCATCTTGTCATGTAACAAACAGAGCCAGCCCAACAAAAAGAGTGGGCGAGAGACAAAAACACAGCGAGGGAAGGGAAGGTGGAGCTGATCGCATGTCACAATCCACTTTAAGCTTCTAACTAGCATTGGTCAGTCTCATTGACGGTCTGACCGCATGAGCGAACGTGTCTGCGAGGAGGACAACCCGTGTTGCCCTCGACGACTCACCAATCAGTCTCTACATCGTGCCATAGAAAACGAAAAGGGAGAAGCTGATTGGTGCCACGTGCAACGCATGCCATTCTGTACGAGTACACATTCGCCGGCGAGGACCATGTCTGTAAATTCCTGGCCCCAAAAAGTTTAGCTCCACAAAGAAAAACATGTTATATCTGAATGCTGTGATGAACGATAACCTGTAAATTCAGATGACGATGGACAGGAAAAAAAATAAAAAATAATATATATATATTCATTACAAAGTGGCACAAAATGGAGGCAACAACATTATCCATTGTAGTCCTTACTAAGTGCAACATCTCCCGCAGTCACACACAAACACTCATTACACATCGTCAGAAATAAAAAGGGAGTGTAAGTTGGGTAAAATACTACTTAAAAACGGTGAGGAGGACAAGGTGGCGGGGAAACATACAAGACGCAAAACAGAACCGGGATGGAGAAACGGGAAGATAAAAAAAAAAGAAAAAAAAACAAACAAAAAAACAACACAAGATCAGTGGTCTAGTATTCTGCGTTACAGCACAAACAAGGCTTTTTTGTCGTTGTGCTGGGGTACTAGGGTCGGTGCAAACCGCACGCATGGAAGATGGCGCTCTAGACTTCAGTCAGCTTTGCGGAATGAAGGAACTAGGTAACTGTTTTGACATAAGATGGTCTCAGCTCCACCCCATCTGAAAACAGAGTGCAAAGATCCCAAAAATGTGAGCCCTGATGCCGTGTCATTCTAAACGCACATCCTAAAAGTCAGCAAACTCTTTTGCACATTTTTCGGTCAGGGACACGCGGATGTCTTCCTCTTCGTAGTCGTCGAAGTTGCTGGTGTCGCCTGGCCCTCTGCACTTTGGTATGAATGGAGCTTCAACCTGAAGGGAAGAAGAGGGCCGTTAGTAAAGGCAAAAGACGTACAGGAACGAGAGTCTTGAATAAGGCCATGGCGCCATAACCCACAGCAACGCAAAATCAACTGACCCAGCGGAAGGATCACCCAGGCCTGAGAACAAATCACTTTACAGCTTGAAGCTAAAACGCATATGTCCCATGTGATTAGGATCTAGGCCTTGGGCAAACAATGCAATTTCTAATCTACAAATACTGCACAATAATGCTACAATAAATGGCTGAAAGTTTATGGACATCTGACCGTCACTCCTTGATGGATTTCCCCTTTCCAAAATCATGGACTTTATTTAATATGGACTCTCCCATTAATGGCCAAAACAACCTCCACTCTTCTAGGAAGGCTTTAAGCAAGAGTGTATTTGTGTCCGTGTATCTAAAATCAGGCTGCAGCTAACAATTTTTTTGATAATCGATTAGTTGCCCGATTCATTGATTAGTTGCATTCAAAATCTCTCTCTCTCTCATGAGAATAGTTGACAACAATTCTCCTAAATCGATTAATTGGTTGCAGCCCTAATCTAAAAGGGCATTTGTGAAGTCAGGTAATAATGCTGGAGATTTTGAGGGCAGAGCACTGTGCAGGCCACTCAAGTTCCTCCAAACCAAAACTCATTAAACCATGTCTCTATGGAGCCGGCTTTGTATACAAGGGTACAAAATCATGCTGGAACATAAAACGGCCTTTCCCAAACGGTTACCACAAGGTCATAAGTGCACTATTGTCCAATATATCCTGGTATGCACTAGCGTAACGTCACTGAACTCAATCATTTGGAGGCGTGTCCACATACGGCACATTTGGATATATAGTGTAGGTGTGATGGTTAGTGGATCAGAAATGCTTTGCCTTGTATTGTAGAAGTGTCATTATCTAGTCACCAGGGGGCAATGTTGTTCTGGAGACTTTGAAGACAGCAAGAGACAGTTAACAGGTATAGCAGAAAAGAACTCAATAATAGTACAATCATTGGGTTAGGCCGCAGGGATGGCCAAACTGCGGCACTCCAGCTGTGGTGGAACTACGAATCCCATGAGGCATTGCAAGATTCTCACAGCCACAGACATGACTCCCGGAGAGAGATGCTTCATGGGATTTGTAGTTTCACCACAGCTGGAGGGCCAGAGTTTGGCCATCCTTGGGTTAGGGTCTTTATCAGTGATAATCAAATCCGACATCGCATGTTTGCCATAGAATCTTTACAGTATCAGTGTTCACCTCCCCTGTGCACCAGTACTGAAAACGGCACATTTCTGGCTATGGGAGAAACCCCAACCAGCTCACTTGGAAATGTCTTAATGGCAGGTCGCTCAGGCACCAAGATCCGCTTTGTAGGACGTAGGAGGGGTGGCCACATGGGACAACTATAACCAGGCCAGACTGCACCGACCTCATATCTACAGGTGGCTGCAGACACCGGCAGGTGAGACAAATTGAAGGAAATCATGATCACATTATTACAACCTGTGCAATCGCAACTGTTGATCCTGATACAAGACAGTCAGGGGAATTCAATATTGCATGTGCACCAGAATTCTGGCGCTAATGCAGTCCTAAGAAATGCCCGCAACTACCACGGACACATTTTAGAGAGACAAACAACCACTTTCCTTTAATAACCACAAGGTTTGCTACATTAATGCTCACTTGTTCCTTTACCGAATACCAGAGCAGGTGGCTAAAGACAAAAAATGGAGCTCAGAGACCAGCCAATATGTGTGTAAGTGACTGCATTCCATCATTATCATTAGAGGTGCACCAAAAAGACATTTTCAAAATCTAAATGAAACTGAAATGTAAAAATGTCAGGCCCAAACCGAAAATTGTTTTCCAACCTTTTCAAATTTTATACTTATTTTTATAAAC
>NW_017306379.1:2276818-2329210 GCF_000935625.1 Nanorana parkeri | reverse complement strand
TTTTTCCAACCTTTTCACATTTTATACTTATTTTTATAAACTTTAATATTTTAATTTTTAATTTATTTTTGATAAATATTTTTATTTTTTCACTTTACTTGTAGGGGCTTCGGGGAAATATTGGGGGTCTAAACAGATCCCTGATATTTCCCTTTTTAAAAGGAAAAGAAGAGATTGAGGACACAGAGTACTCGATCTCTCGTTCTGCAGCCCCTGTTATAAATTAACAGGAAACGTCTATACTGAGTGTTCCTGTTCATTCATAACAGGAGGAGATAGTATGCTTACCATGTCCACAATCATGAATGATCAGGAGGTGACGTAGATCACTTCCCATTCATTCATAATTGGGGACACAGTAACATACTATGTCCTCAATTATTTACAAACACTCAGCGACCGACTGCTTGTACTCGCTCTCCATCCTGACTCGCTGTCACAGGAGGCTGGGCCAGCGGTGCGGGGAGGAGTGCTCGATCTCCTCTGACAGCTCACTCCTCCCCCGCACCACTGGCCCAGCCTCCTGTGACAGCTGTCTCCGCCCCCACTCTCCTGATCTATCACAGGAGGCTGAGCAGGGCGGTGCCGGAGGAGCGCCCAGCCTCCTGTGACAGCTGTCTCCGCCCACACACCGCCACTCTCCTGATCTGTCACAGAAGGCAGAACATGGCAGCTCACAGCACTCTCCTCCTGCACACCGCTTGGCCTCCTGTGACAGTTTCTCTCGTACCCGCAGGACACTGCGCTGTGTTTAAGGGGACACAAAGCGGCACCCAGTGGGGAGGAGAGAAACCAGGCATGCACAGCTATTTCGGCCGAAAGATAGCACTTTCGGCATTTTGCCACAAGTGCGATTTTTGGCCGATATATTTTAGCGGATGAAATTTTGGTGCATTCCTAATTATTATGACAACCAAAAAACTGTGGAAAAAAAATATGCACAATTCTAAAACTACCAGGCCAATAAAAAAAGCCAGACTCTACAAAGCAAATACCTTTCTCTGGTAAATGGCGATCCAATCTGTAGTGGCAAACCACTTGTGATTCTTAATATCGTTCACCCCGTTCTTCAGATTGCCATATCTTTTAGTCAGGTCTACCTGCAGCAAGTTCCTTAGTAAGTCTTTAAGGTCTGAACTGAAGTGGGATGGAAACCGTACCTGAGCAGAAATGAGACAGACATCATGTTAGCTGGGATGACCACATGGACATGGACAAGAACTCGAAAAACAACGTTATATCACAGATGTGCACATTTTCCACAAAACACATTATGATAAATGTACTGGTACAACCTCATCAGACTACGCTCACTCACTATACTGTACCTCTGTAGGGGCAGCATTCTCACCCCAGAACTCCCCCTTGCCTCTTCTCCATCACATAAGGTGGAGGATTTCTTTAGCCCACAGACTTAATCAAATCTTTATATGTACTGTGTGTCAATGGTACCAAGGCAGATATGCTTATCCTTACAAAGTGTGTCTATATTCCATGGCCATATGCAAGAAAAACACAAACCACAATGGATCCTGCAGATAGAAACCCGTGATAAAACTGCACATACAATGAAATTACTTTATCAGGGCATAGCACCAGAGGAACCACTCCTATGGAAGGCTAGGTCTCATCAACAGTTGCTGGGTTCGCGCTGCTAGGTAGTAGGGAAGGGGAGAGAAGTAAGCAAGGATGAAAACTTCTGAAGCGGACACTGCAGGAACCATGAAACAGAGTCCACCTGAGGAGGACAGTGTCCATGGTTCCTACAGTGCCCACCTGAGGAGGACAGTGTGCATGGTTCCTACAGTGCCCACCTGAGGAGGACAGTGTCCATGGTTCCTACAGTGCCCATCTGAGGAGGACAGTGTCCATGGTTCCTACAGTGCCCACCTGAGGAGGACAGTGTCCATGGTTCCTACAGTGCCCACCCGAGGAGGACAGTGTCCATGGTTCCTGCAGTGCCCACCTGAGGACAGTGCCCATGGTTCCTACAGTGCCCACCTGAGGAGGACAGTGTCCATGGTTCCTGCAGTGCCCACCTGAGGAGGACAGTGTCCATGGCTTCTGCAGTGCCCACCGGAGGAGGACAGTGTCCATGGTTCCTACAGTGCCCACCTGAGGAGGACAGTGTGCATGGTTCCTACAGTGCCCACCTGAGGAGGACAGTGTGCATGGTTCCTACAGTGCCCACCTGAGGAGGACAGTGTCCATGGTTCCTACAGTGCCCACCTGAGGAGGACAGTGTCCATGGTTCCTACAGTGCCCACCTGAGGAGGACAGTGTCCATGGTTCCTACAGTGCCCACCTGAGGAGGACAGTGTCCATGGTTCCTACAGTGCCCACCTGAGGAGGACAGTGTCCATGGTTCCTACAGTGCCCACCTGAGGAGGACAGTGTCCATGGTTCCTACAGTGCCCACCTGAGGAGGACAGTGTCCATGGTTCCTACAGTGCCCACCTGAGGAGGACAGTGTCCATGGTTCCTACAGTGCCCACCTGAGGAGGACAGTGTCCATGGTTCCTACAGTGCCCACCTGAGGAGGACAGTGTCCATGGTTCCTACAGTGCCCACCTGAGGAGGACAGTGTCCATGGTTCCTACAGTGCCCACCTGAGGAGGACAGTGTCCATGGTTCCTACAGTGCCCACCTGAGGAGGACAGTGTCCATGGTTCCTACAGTGCCCACCTGAGGAGGACAGTGTCCATGGTTCCTACAGTGCCCACCTGAGGAGGACAGTGTCCATGGTTCCTACAGTGCCCACCTGAGGAGGACAGTGTCCATGGTTCCTACAGTGCCCACCTGAGGAGGACAGTGTCCATGGTTCCTACAGTGCCCACCTGAGGAGGACAGTGTCCATGGTTCCTACAGTGCCCACCTGAGGAGGACAGTGTCCATGGTTCCTACAGTGCCCACCTGAGGAGGACAGTGTCCATGGATCCTACAGTGCCCACCTGAGGAGGACAGTGTCCATGGTTCCTACAGTGCCCACCCGAGGACAGTGCCCATGGTTCCTACAGTGCCCACCTGAGGAGGACAGTGTCCATGGCTTCTACACTGCCCACCTGAGAAGGACAACGTCCATTGTTTCATGGTTTCCATTCCTGCTGACATCTTCCCCTTTGCCAACTACCTAGCGAGAGTGTTATCAGCACCTGTTGGTCATCTAGCTTTTTATAGGATGAGTTCTTTTGGTGATATGCCATGATCAAATCACTTGATTGCAAGTACAGTTTCAGCATTTTTATTTATAAAAAGGTGTTTTTATCTGCACTGGTGTGACCTGTCTAAGGTTTATCTCCCAAAGAGAAAACTAGGCAGAGCTGATAACACTGGTTGCCATTATTTATTTTTGGAGAGTGTAACATTTTGCTCTTGTTTTTTGTCTTGCTGCTTGACCTGTAAACTGAGTCTGGCAGAGCCCTGCCCTGTATTGGAAGCTGTGGGGAATTAATGGTGCAACTCTGATCCTTGATTTGCTTCTCATCTACAGAAGTTGTAGCTAGAATAGTATTACTCGAGCTTATGTAAAAACGCAGCCTTGTGCTGAGGCAGCATCGGGATTGAACATAAGGCAATATCCATTCTGTGAACCTGTCTACACAAGTGGACTTACCTTTCCTGAAACAATTTTTTCATATATTTGAATGGGCTGATCGGCAAAAAATGGAGGATAACCAGCTGCCATTTCATAGATTAAAACACCTAATGCCCACCAATCGACTGCTTTGTTATAGCCCTAAAAAGAAAGACAATGGTTACAAAACAGAAAAACAATATATGGTGTGTGCAGTAATACCCTGCCTTGTCTCTGGAGCAGCTAGTGGCATCACTGAGGTGCCAGCTCTGGAGTATGAAGGCATTGTATACCGCTGCTTTTAACCCCTTCATGACTGAGGCCTTTTTTTCATTTTTTGCACCCATGTCATATTCCACATTTTAGGCCTGAAAATGACTTGTATACAATTATATACACACACACACACACACTTAACATATTTAATGCATGTTATTTACCAAAACCCTCCCTTCCCTTCTTTTCTACAGGGACACAGACACTGGATCTGTTACCCCATTGGAGAATTTCCCCTTTTCTACAATACAGTGACCACACCAGAAGCACAGAAAATCTCCCCAATATGAGGACTCCCCTTCCTTGCTCTATCCAAAACTGGAAAATAGTTTTGCCTGGAGAATGAACGGAAGTTGGGAATAAAGCAGTAGGTACTGTACTAACCATTGTGTGTTACCTTCTGTATCAGAGACAATGGGTGGTATTATCAAAACTGGAGCAGACAAAATCTGCAGCAGTTGCCCAGGGCAACCAATCAGCTTCTCTCTTCAGTTAAGATTTTAAAATGAAAGAGAAGCTTATTGGTTGCCATGCACAGCTGCTCCAGACTTTGTCTGCTCCAGTTTTGATAAATTCTCTTACCCAACACAATCATGAAGTTAGAAGACCAATACTCCGAGAGTGTAATAAAGTCATATTGATCTTTTATATCTGTTTGCACGAGAAGAGCAGGCTGACTGATACAGAGCTCACTTACCTTGCTCAAAATAATTTCTGGTGCCAGGTACTCTGGGGTCCCACATAACGTCCAAGTTCTTCCCTTTACTCTTTTGGCAAACCCAAAGTCTGTGACCTGAAAAACAGACACAAATGTTATTAGAATCTGTGTAACTGGGAAATCTGCAAGCAGCCTCAATGGGGGACTTGCAGGTAACCATACAACTGGAAATGATTTAATCCAATACTCTGCAAGCATTTCACTATAAAGTGGACCTTTCAGTCATTTTACATGTCTATGTGAATAAACCTCAGACACGTCACCAGATACAGCAAAGGTTTTTTTTTTTTTATAAAGTCTACTTTTATTAAAAAGCAATCACTGAACTTCAGTCCTTGAACTAATCGAAAAGAGGGGTTGTTCCCTGGAGTTCTGATATACCTTAAATTTCCCCTTTAGTATTAATTAATCATTTGAATAGGTCCTCAAAGGTCATTTAACCAAAATTAATCAGATCAAAAAAGAGGGTAACAGTGTTTTACCAGAGAAAACACTGTGAAAGAAGGTTATTAAATTGACCGAGACCTATGATTCATATCAAAATATAAACTTTATTGATTACAAAAATAATGTTTCCGGTGTCTGTTATTTCACTTCTCAAATTACTATTAAAAGAACAACGTTGTTCATGACACTCATACTCCCATTCATTCATGCAGACCAAGCGTTGTTTTGGGGGAACGCTTAGTCTGCATGAATGAATGGGAGTATGAGTGTCATGAACAACGTTGTTCTTTTAATAGTAATTTGAGAAGTGAAATAACAGACACCGGAAACATTATTTTTGTAATCAATAAAGTTTATATTTTGATATGAATCATAGGTCTCGGTCAATTTAATAACCTTCTTTCACAGTGTTCTCTCTGGTAAAACACTGTTACCCTCTTTTTTGTTCAGTCCTTGAACTGCCTTCGGGAAGACACATTTCCAGTCTCCTCTCTCCTGGTGATCAGAATGCAACACTAACTTTGCAGCAAGTCATAAGGAGAGGGGCTGAATTGTGTCAGACATGTGAACACAAAGAACTGCACAAGCATCAGGATTTACATAAGGGTCACCTCTGAGCCAACATTTTAGTCCAGGAAGTCAATAGTGACCCTGTATAATACCTCAGCAAAGATGGCTCCGTCCTTCTGGAGAGAAGTGTTTATACACTTGTTCATGTTTAAAAAATAAATAAATGTAAATATGTATATAATGTGTTGCATATGGAGACAGCCATATCTATTCATCACATCCTGCACTGTGACTGACTGCTCCTCTCAGCGCATTACAACTTGCACGGAGAGGAGCGGTTAATCACAACGGTGCAGCACTACTAAGGCGGAGACCTTAGTAGTGCTGCATGATTTTGTCTGCTAGTTAGGTCTATGTAGATGCCAGCTGCACACCATGAGGGGTTGTGACCAATAATAAAAGAGATGGTGCTTGTCTTGACTGCAACGTCACCGACGCCTCAAGAAAGAGAGAGACTCTGCATGGCCTACGTTGGCTTACTGACCTAAATGACGTAATTTGCAATAAAACATTAATTGCTGAATGCTGCTGACTTATCGTCAAAGATCTTATAGTTAGGCCTGACTGGCTGAAACAAAGCACTAATCGGGTCCATGATGAAGATGGTGAGCCATTACAGTAAAATACAGACAGCCACTGGAGGGAGAATTTCCATATGTGATACAATAATATAAATAATGGACAGGAAGCGTGACAATTGTGAAAGTTCAATCAAATTCTACAATAAATATTACAAAATTATACTTATTACTATAAAATATTGTTATAATCATTTATTTTCGCACTGAAAATACACTAGAACATTTCCGTATGTTCTCCTACAATTTTCTCCCTAGATCTAGTAGTCCATGAACTACCTTCTCCTCTTCACAAAAGTACACTTCAAGCAACACTATTAGATTTTAAAAAGGTGAACTAAAAAAGGTCAAAATACAATAGAAGAGCCACTTCTCCGGTGGCCCATGTCTTCTACCTTTCATCCTTGCCAGTGCTGCAGCCTCCATCAGTTTCTTTGGCACTGAACATTTTTGGAAGTGACCCTGCAACGCAACATGGTCCTCCATATAAATAATACGAAATCACCTGCACTCCATAAAGCGTACAGACCTTGGATGAAAGGTTGGTGCTTGAAGTGGCAACATGGATGGCGCCGTGTCAGATACAGTCCATAATAAAAGTCAGCAGCACTCGATATGTGCAAGAAGTAAAGCACTTTTTGTTAAATTGTCACATGCGTCACACTGCCAACGTTTTGGGGGCCACGAAGGGTCCCTTCTTCTGGGCGACGTAGGTCACTATGCCGCCCAGAAGGGACCCTGCATGGCCCTGAAACGTTGGCTGTATGACGCATGTGACAACTTAATAAAAAGTGCTTTACTTCTTGCATATATCGAGTGCTGGTGACTTTTATTATGGAATGGTCCGCCATGTAACCCCTTATGTTATTACCGAGTCCTGTAGTGGTGTAGGGGTCAGAGGATGGAATTATAGCAGAGAAATATCATCCGGTCCCTTTTTTTGCAGGGACCTTCATACTCCATCTTTTTCTAAACCTGACGATCTTTATAAAAATTTTATTTTATAGGAATTAAAACAACAGCTAGAATCTGGTTGGCTGCTGGGGGTAAAACATGTTCCTTTTTAGCATTTTTATGTATTATCTTCATTTTGTAAACTACACATGCGATTATTCCCTTACCTGAATATATCCTTGTTGGTCGATTAAAAGATTTTCTGGTTTGAGATCTCTGTAGATGAGGTCTAGCGAATGGAGGTACTCGAATGTTAAAACTATCTGAGCTGCATAGAACCGTGCGTGGGGCTCACTGCAAAGAAACCAAAGTACTCAACAAATAGAAATGGTAACAAAACACAGGAAATAGCAATCATGGGGCACAATTTTAAAACTAACCAGCATTCTAATGTCTGCCACTAGCAGCTGACAGCACATCAAGGGTGGACAAACTGATACACAATGTAGGAGCATGGGCATGTGTAGCTCCATTAACAGAAAAGCCTGAAAAACCAGCTGTAATATTTTTACTGGCTAAGTGACAGGTCATGTGACAAAGACTAGCACATGAGATGCATGGAAGACAGCCAGTCTGCTCACACCAGCCACCAATAAAAGTTTCCTGTGCAGCTTTGCTATTGACATATGGCACAGCTTAGCTCAGGGCACCAGTAGATGATGATAAACGTCAAGCTTCCGCCTCTTTACTGAAGAGGACGGCAATCATATTGAAATGCAATACAACTTGCTGGTCCGATTAATGGAGAAGGAATGTACTGCTGGTGGGTCCCTCATTAAAGTGAACATGTTGCTTCGCCCTGCGTTATGTCTCAATGACCAAGGGAACATGGAGCTGGCTTCCAGGCCAATCAGGAAGCTTAGAGGCGGGTCATTAGACGCGGCCGGCTTCCTGATTGGCCGGGAAGCCGACTTCTCAGCCAATTAGCATGGAGTCGACGAAACAGCATGGAGCCGGCTTCCTGGCCAATCAGGAAGCCAGGCCGTGGGTAATGACCAGTCTCCCTGATTGGCCTGGAACTCTGCATCAGCGAGTACCGAAATATAAATATCAGTACTTGTACTCGATACCCAAAAACTGGTATGGGTGCCTCCCTACCAGGTTCCCGAACCAATAAAAGGACACTAGCACAAGGAACTCTATATGTATTAAGCATCATACAATGATTCGTACACACGTGGATACAAATCATAAGACCCAACTCATGTATGTACCTGAGCTGGTTGAGATGTGACAAAGTGAGAGGGGAAACAACCCCCGCCCCCCCCAAACAAAACCACACCCCACGCTACATTAAGGGCCTGTGTCTATCTACAGGCTTTTGCTTGTGTTGAGCAAGCTCACGGGATGGCAAGTGTCAGTGAAAACATAATACACGTTCAAGTACAAGGTACAGTACTGACCTGAACCTGCCGATTCTTCTTAGATGTGAGAACATTTCACCCCCGGGAACATATTCCATAATCATGTATAAATTTGAATTGTCCTGGAAAAAACAAAAAACATGCATTAGCTGGTCTTGAAGGATTACACAAGTTATCACGAAACACATCCACCAAACCTCTCACACCATGCCATGCACTCCCAGTAACTCTGTGTTCTGACAAGCAGGAGTCACGGAGAGTGTCCTGAATGTACTTGGCAACTTTAACACACACGATGGGCACTTAAACCCTTGCAGCGAGGGAAGCCCCACTGTAATGGTTAGGTTTTCTTCTGCCCAGAGTTCTTCTTTTACTGTTTGTATTCAAACAAATCAATATATTTGAAAATACAACGATCACTAGAGAGAATCATGCGGGTATGCATATAATATAAAAGTATACTTGTGCCCGGAGTTTTTCTTTAAAGGCATTGCTCTCATTACAGGTTTTGTTTAACCAAGCAGGTATTTTATAGACAGACACTGATGAAGAGCTTTACCTTGAAGGAATACTCCAACCTGACCAGGAAAGGGAAGTTGACTGCTTGTAATATCCTCTTCTCATTAAGTGTGTGCTCTATCTGCTTCAGCTTCACCACCTAAGAATAAGAGAGATGAGTTATCACAGATATATCACAGAAATTACAATCAACAAAACTGAGCAGCGGAGCAGAAATGAGAAATCCTAGAGTGCGTCTTAGGATGCACTGAAATCAATGTGATGCATTGAGGCTTCCATACGTAAAGATCACATACATCAGGGGTAACCAAACTCCGGCCCTCCAGCTGTGGTGGAACTACAAATCCCATGAGGCATTGCAAGATTCTCACAGCCACAGACATGACTCCCGGAGAGAGCTGCATCATGGGATTTGTAGTTTCACCACAGCTGGAGGGCCGGAGTTTGGCTACCGGCCATACATTACACAGCCAAATGTTTGTGGACACCTGACCATGACACCTGTTTGAGCTTGTTGGACATCCCGTTTCAAAACTATGAAGATGACCCCCTTTGTGGCTATCAAAGCTTCTACTCTTCCGAAATGGCTTTCCACAATATTGTGGAGTTTGTTTGTGGGAATCTGCGCCCAGTCAGCCAAAACTGCATCAAATACTGATGTTGGATGTGAAGACCCAGCTTGTAATCTGGGTTCAAATACATCCCAAAGGAGTTCATTAAAGTTGGGGTTAGAGCTTTGTGACGGTCACAATATACAACACACGCTGCATTAAATAACTTTTATTAAAGTGGAACTCCAGGTAAAAAAAACAATTGACATTTGCCTGGTACAGCTTAGTTACCTCTAATGCTTGGTATACTAAAAAATCTTAGCTGTATTTATGGAGGATTTACTGTCAGCTTTGATCTCCTTTGAATTTCACAAGCTGTATAGTGCAGGGTGGCGGCATTCACCATCACCCTTATCCATTCACATAGGGTACATAGAACACAGCATTTTTTATATGGAAAGAGAGGAAGGGCAGATGAACATCAGGCTCTCCTCTTGTCCATTTATGAGAAACATGACGGCTGTGTTTGCTGGCCCTTCATACAATGCCAGTTGCCTGGTTGTCACACTGACTCTGTTGCTTCAAAACCTAATAGTGACCCACATGCACACAATCTAACCTTCCTGATATGCCAGGCTGTTCTGGGTCAGTGGCTCAGAAAACATGAAAACATCAGCATATCAGGCAGCTGGCATTTTCAGGAGGAGGTCAGCAATAGCAGCCCCTAGATCTCGCTCATAACTTAAAGCGAATCTCTGATTTGTCAATGCAGGATTCACTTTATTGCTGAACTCCACAGATGCATATACTTGCCTTTGTTTCTCCCTGCTCGGAGTGAAAACAAAAATAGTGATATATTCAGGGCTGGGAACAGCAGGAAAGTTAAAGTCACACTTCAAGTACCTTAAAGGAGAACTATGGGGTCAGTGTTTTTCCCCATAGTTCTCCTTAGGGTAACGGGAGGACGCAAACAAGCATCCTCCAGTTACCCTAAGCTCAGTATACCGCAAGCTACAGCTCGCGGTATACTGAGACGCCGCAGCTGATCCCGACATCGATGTCGAGATCCGCCCAGCTGCGTGAGTGACAGCTGGCTCAGCCTATCCAGTCAGCGCTGGCGGATCGGGGAGGGGGGAATCCAGCCCCTCCCCTGTCACAGCAGAGAGCCGTGACAGGATCGAGAGGTGAGCGAACGCCGGTATATGTTTTCTCACTTCCCGATCTACTGAGCCGACCTGTGACAGTCTCATTGTCACAAGTCGGCTAGAACTATGAGGTGACTGAAAAGCACTCGCCTCATAGTTCTCCTTTAATCATTCACAACAATGTCTCTTATTTGTGTATCACTCGGCTGTAGATCCTCCAATCATCTCTGAATTGGTGCTGACACTGTCCTTCCTTCTGGAGGGTGTCTACTTTTGTTCCCCATGGTTCCTGTGTGTGTTGTAAAGTTGTCACCGCTCCAAGCTCACTCCCGGGATGGACTACAATCTCACGTTTAGTTTACTTACTTGTATCAAGATTGTAGTCCTTCACAGGAGTGAGCTTGGAGCGGTGACTTTACAACACACACAGGGACCATGGGGAACAAAAGTAGCCACCCTCCAGAAGGAAGGACAGTGTCAGCACCAATTCAGAGATGATTTGAGGATCTACAGCCGAGTGATACACAAATAAGATACATTTTTGTGAACCTAGCCTTAGAAATATACCTCTAAGTGTTATATTGGACTAAACGTTTTATCCAGCCTCTAAATTATTGCATTAAAATACATCTAATGCACCGTGCACTTCAGCCATAATTTGGGAACACGGACAGCACTGAAACCCACACAGACATTCTAACCCATCCCCTCTATACAACAAATTCATTTGGCTGGAGTAACTCTTTAATTTACATATTGCAATAACTGAAAAAGGTCCGCACTCTACAGGTGCACATGGGAAGTGTACAAGCAATGCACATATGGGTGGAGCTCTATCACAGCACAGCAGCCCACACTGCCGTGCGTTCCATTGCAATGCAACTTGGGTCGCGACTTAATTCCCGAGGACAAATGTGGGTCTTGAGGTTACACAGGTTGAGAACCAGTGATCTAGAGGATAGACCCACCTTCTGTTTATCCAGGATCTTCATAGCATAATACTGATCGGCTCCTTTGTGCTTTACCAGCATCACTCTGCCAAATGAGCCCGTTCCCAAAGTTTTTAACCTATCGAAGTCATCTAGGCTGGCAGTATTCTGGGAAACAAAAAAACACAGAGAAACCATTTCAGAACTCCATTCAGCGTAAATGTACACATAATATCAGGGTGCGTAAACTTTATTTTTGTACTGCAGAATCCTCAATGATGGTTGCAATCGATTGGTGTAAGTGGGTGAGGAAGATTCACCGCGGCATCAATCAGACTGGATGTAATAACTGCCATCTTATCCGAAAACAACAAACGCTTAATGCCGTCAGGGACTTCCCATCATAATAGAGTCCAAAAACTGTACAGTGCAGCCACCCCCACGAAATGCAAATAGAACCTTGCACTTTAAAAACATAAATGGCACTTGGCACAAAGTAACTCAAATGCACTCAGATCTAACAGAAGCCAGGCTGACTAACAGGTTTGTGACAAATCTGGAACGGCGTCAGATGACTGAACAGTGTATGCAAACTAGATCCACAAATGTTCAGTGCCTGCCACCATGCCAGAGCAACAAATCCCAACCACCAATATACACACACAGGTCCTTCACTGTGCATGGATCCACATTATTAAGGGGTGGCCAATTCCTATTGTTCGACACCTGGGACATACAGTTCCGGGCGCCAGGCAGGTGGGGTTTTCCCCTACATTTAGCCCTGCTGCGGGCAAGCTGGGCTAAAATGTAGAGCAGGAGAGCCGCCGCTAGTTTTGTACAAGTGATCTGGGAGGCTGTACAGCCGCCTAGATCACTTGTAGCAGCCTGCTTTTCCATTAACCCCATCGCCCGGACTCTGGATTTATTATGATCTCAGAATAGAGGAAGATCTTGTTGCACTCCTTACCGGATATCCCAATGATAGCGGAGGGTGCTCGTAATGACTGCGGGTGGTGCCGCTGTACACATTAACAGTTACAAAGAATGTCGCCAGCACACCAAAGTATTCTTGTAGGATAACCAAATGTTAATTTTATTGAACAATCGTCAAATGAAAACAATTTTTGTTTTCAATGTTTTCATTTGACAATTGTTCAATAAAATGAACATTTGGTGATCCTACAAGGATACTTTGCTGTGCTGGCGACATTCTTTGAAACCTAATGATCTCAGTCGCGACCCAAAACATCTATGGAGGTTAGAAAAGTAAAATACAGGACACTCTCGCGGCAGCCTACAGGACACTCTCACGGCAGCCTACAGGACACTCTCACGGCAGCCTACAGGACACTCTCACGGCAGCCTACAGGACACTCTCACGGCAGGTTTCTTTTGGAGCCCAGCTCCAGACTTGTTTGTGGTTTTGCGTGTTGAGGTAGCCCTGCGTCATTTCATGCCAATGCACAGCAGGTGCGTCATGGTCTACTATACGGCAAGTACATTGGCAGCTACTGTATGTGTGAACATTGTATTAAACAGAAATAGCAAAACATTGTAATGGTATTTTACCAGACTAAAAGGGAGCAAATAAAAGCTTTTTTTTTAGGGTTAAGGGCTCCATCACCCAGGTGGAGGGGGCTGTGTATCGTAAAAAGCGATTGGATCTTTGTGCCCCCGGAGCTAAAAGGTGATGCATACAGCTTGCCTGTAAAAAAAAAAATCAATGACATGCACCAATGTACCAGCGCACAGCATCTCATTATTTGTAGAGGGGCAGCTATACTATAACCACACTTCTCTTTTTCTACCCCCCAACCTTACACACACACCCCAAGCAATTTCAATATATGTTATACTTCCAAACAAGTTGAAGATCTTTACAGTGTGGCCTGCTTGACGCTCCACGGCCTCAGGAAAAGTCTTGTGCACTGCACCACACATGCTTGCCATGGCCGCCAACCCTTGCAATGGAAAGCCCACCCACAGGCTGACAGACATGCTATCCACTGGAAGGATCGGGGGGGGTGCATGGGGTGTAGGCGCCTTCGTCCAGGACTGAGTGGTGTCAAGCAGGTTATGCAACTTCAAGGCTGTACGTAATAACTCATACTGAATGTGCTGATGGGTGGAAGTGGGAGGGTAGATGAGGTTAAGTGTACTCATCCTTGAAGTCTTATTTACAAGCCTGTAGAATTGCAACAGTGATGCATCAAAGCATAAAAGATAAAGAGAAGGGGAAAAAAAAGCCAAACATAGTCAGGACAGAGCAAAGCTGAAACATTTGCCTGAAATTGCAAGACAAAGCAACATAATATTGCATGTTTAATCAGATATCAGCCCAACTGTTGCATCATCGTGTTCTGTGGGACCACAATGGCACCAATCCAATCTGTTATGGGTTCAGCAGCTTGGCTTATCATTCGTTGTTCGCGGTCCCCTCTGCAATAAATGTCTATTGCTTAAAGGTTACATAGGAAACCATAAATTTCAACTTGGTCATCTTCCAGCACAATTTCACTTCTGCCACCTCCCTCCCCTCCGGGCTTTTATTACATACCAAACAGCAAAACACCACAAGGCGTCTATTAGTGTTTAGGACCTGCATGCCTGATTCCATTATAGTGAATATGTACACCTTAATGTGACCCTGTTTCTTAACGAACCTGTGCTTTGCCAGTGAAATCTGTTTCAGATTTCTTCAGATACAACGCTTTGGAGGCTCCTGGAAAGCTAGTAAAGATTTGTATAGGAACATGCAGGAACCTTCAGCCTGTTATCACATAGGCCTATTCAGGGCAAAGGGACATCAGCATATTATTATACAGTATTGATATAGCGCCAACAGTGTGCGCAGCGCTTTACAATATAGGGAAGACATTACAATCACAATACAAATCAAGACAAGATGGTAAGGAGGGCCATATAACCCATAACCCACCCTAGGAAGGTATCCTCACCCATCTACACTCCCTCACCACCTCTACGCTGCAGAACTACACCTTGGGTAAGCCCTGGAGATGTCCATGTGCATTTTGTCAATTCACTGGCAGTATCCAGAGTCTGACAACTGGCTGCTCAGACCCGTGCACTACCACATGGGGAAGGTTACATGCTCCCCCATACCAGGACCAAAGCGGTGATTGAGGGTGGGCTGACACTGCCACTTTGCCCTGAATGGACAAGTTTATTATTACCGCATTCTCTGATCCACAAATGACGACTAGGGGGAGAATTTACAAAGCTGTATATGATATTCAATAATCCAAACATGAAACACCAAGTGAATAAAATGTTAAAGTCATGTCTAAACTTAACAGTAATTAGAAGCGATTTTAAAATGTGAGGCGACAGAAAACACACCAATGGTCCCTTCAAATACGAAGCTGCACAAAGCACTCGGAAACTAAAATGGCCACAAAGCAAACCATTTAGTAAAAAAACCACCACATTTCTTAGAAATAGAACGTGTTATCTAGTCCTAAGGCTTCTTATCTGCACTACCAATAGGTATGATGGAGAGTATGAAAGTGGGCACGGCACATTCTCAGCAGCAGGGTTTCCAGATTTTATATATATATATATCTACACACACACACACACACACACGCGCACGTCAAAACTGCTGCAGGTATACATTAGCAAAAGGGTGCACATTGCAGAATGGTGAAATTGAAGGTGACAGGGACAGGATGTACAGGGGTGGAGTGCAGAGCATATGATGGTGGCAGTATTACAGGAGTATACAGGGTATGATGAGTCAGTATATCCACAAGTGGAGAATGGAAGGTATGATTGGGGCAGTATGTACAGAAGAGGAGTATGGAGGGTATGACAGGTGCTGTATGTGCAGGAGGAATGTGGAAGGTTTGATGAGGCCAGTATGTGCACAAGAGGGTTGCAGTGGGTATGATGGGTCAGTATGTCTAGAATGGGAATGCAGAGGGTATGACATGTGCAGGAGAGGAGAACGGAAGGCTTGATGAGGCCAGTGTGTGCATGAGGGGGTTGCAGAGGGTATGATGGGTCAGTATGTCTAGAACAGGAGTGTGGGCCTCTGACGTGCAGTATGTGCAGGAGAGGAATGTGGAAGGTATGAGGCCAGGATCTGCAGCAGAGGAACAGTAAAGGCAGAAAGAATGTGCACAGCTTACACAATGTGCACACAGAAAGTGTAGCAGGACAATTAGCATAGGATATGTTTTTGTATTTTGTTTTTATAGTGGTGACAAGCTTTCTTTTAGACCCCTAATGTCTCCTCTGTGTGGATTCGTTACAGATTGGGGACATAGAGGTCCTGATCTGCAATTAAGTGCCACTTGTTTTGTCGTAGCTTTACTCAACGTAAAGGAGGAACCTAGAAGTGCCCAGCACCGAGGACTTGTGGGTTTTTGGTTTGCAGATGTGATCGGTAAATGGGAGGTCATCCGAGTGAAATAAGGTCATCCCTCTTATTTCACTCGGCACCCTGACAAAAGGTTTGGGATTGCACAGTACAGACTGCCCAGCAATTCTATTGTACAGTGCTCTGCAGGTGCAGTGTAGGGGGCAGAGATATGATTTGCACTAGAGGTCTTGCTGTGTTGGTTTCTTGTGGAATAGAGGGGGAAGAGGTTTGGTGCATGAGATGACCTATGGGTAATAGATAGGGCTGCAACAACTAATCGACATAATCGATTATAATCGATTATTGAAAAAGTTGTCAACTTTTTCAATAATGGATTAATCGGCTTCCGATCAGTTGGCCCTGTTCACAGCTCCACACGCTGTGCGCCGTACCTCCTCCCCACCACCTCACGCTCGCCGCTGCCAGACCCGCCCGCATCCATGCTCCACACGCCGCACACTCCCCGCCCACCCACATCCACGATCGGCACAGGGACGCGGGGATGTAGTAAGGAGGAGCAGGTGTGGGGTGATGACAGCCGCCGATAGACAGGCCCGATCTCAGAAGCAAGTTGCTGGAAGACTGTGCTCAGGTAAGCCTGCACTTTCCCACACATGGTACTCTATAATGTATTGCTGGGATTTGTATTCCTCTATAGCTGATGGTACATTGTGCTCTATATTATACATAGGAATACAAATCCCAGCAATACATTATACACTGTATGTATAATGTATTGCTGGGATTTGTTGTACTCTTCTATAGCTGGTGATATTCTGCATTGCACGGTATAAAGTACTATTGCTGGGATTTGCTGTACTCCTCTATATCTGGTGATATTCTGCATTGCGCTGTATAGAGGACTACAAATCCCAGCAATAATACATTATACAGTGGTGCAATGCTGAATACCACCAGCACTAGTACATTATACAGCAATGAATGCAGAATGCCTCCAGCTATTATGTACTATTGCTGGGATTTGTTGTAGTCCTCTATAGCTGGTGGTATTCTGCATTCATTGCTGTATAATTTTACACTTTCCATTTCACTATATTGCACACCACACTATCTTTCTTTTTTACTTCCACCACTCCAAGCTTGCTCCTGTGATGGACTACAACCTCAATACAAACTAGTAGTCCATCACTGGAGCCTTTTTTTAAACTTTATTTTATTGTTTATCCGATTAACCGATTAATCGAACCTAATAATCGGCTAACTAATCGATTTTGAAAATAATCGTTAGCTGCAGCTCTAGTAATAGAGACAGAAAAGAGGAATCTATACTGGAGTTGGAATTCCCCAGTGGCAAAACAAAAACTAACTTGGGCATTATCCTCGTCGGGTAAAGTGAAAGTGTGTTATGAAAATGAAACTAACCCAATTCTATTTACGAAAGGGAGGTTAGCAATGGTAATCTATAGTACCGTAGTACATTATACATTTAGCAATGTCTGTCACTGTAAAGCTGCCCATACACCTATAGATGACCTACAGATGTTCTATGGTCAGATAGAAAAAGTGTAATAGATTCCTTCATCTACGCTAAACTGTGTGGATGGAGGAATCTCCCACTGGGCCAAGCTTCAATATCTTGCTAGTCGGCCCCGCTGGCTCTCAAAATACTTGAATAGTCTGATTGGATACAGGCATTGTTCAGGTATTTTGACAGCAGGTGGGGCCGACTAGCAAGATACAGAAGCTTGGCCCAGTGGGAGGTTCCTCCATCCACACAGTTTAGCGTAGATGGAGGAATCTGTTGCAGTTTTTTCCATCCGACCATAGAAAACCTGCAGATCATCTATAGGTGTATGGAAGCTTTACACTTTAAAACAAGATGTCTGCCTTTCAATCAGATCAGGGTTGTTCTTTAATGAGTATGTCAAAACAGAAATCTGCAGCTTTCAGATCCAGTAAGCTCCAATAAACTGCTGACCATTTGCCATGTTGTGATGTACATTGCTGTGCTGCTAGCCAATAGAATCTTTCAGTGCATTCCATTGACCGACATGTGAAACTATAGAAATTAATAACACAAAGCATCAATGGGAATGCACTTAGCCACTGAGTGATATTTTTTCTTCTATTCCAATCCATCTATAATTAAATTGTATATTTTTAGGACATACAATTATATGTCTTATTACCAGTCCCTGTATAAATTAAAAACATTGTAAATAAGGTTTTCTAAAACATTTAAAATATAAAAAAATAGTGATTCACATTCAGTGAGGAGTAGAGAATCCACAAACACTGAGTTCATGAATGAAATGGCAGAGAATGCATCATTACCAAAACTGGAGCAGTTGCCCATAGTAACCAATCAGCTTCTCTCTACAGTTTGTTCAGTAAAGATTTGAAAATGAAAGATTGAAGCTAATTGGTTACTGTGGGCAACTGCTCCCAATTCTGTCTGCTCCACTTTTGATAAACCGCCCTTGAAGTGTGTAGGAGAAAGAAGCCACTGCTCTCGGAAAATGTAGAGAGGCGCATATGGCAATATTCAGTCTTGTAGCTTTGAAGGTACAAGCAAACCAAAGATTTATATCTAGGCTGAGCTTTGTAGACACGAACTAATACTTTCTAACCCAAATGTTCAAAAATGCAATATATATTTGTAACAAGCAGTAATGCCCTTTAAAAAGGCAGGTTCACACCATTTTCGGGACCAGATCTGGAATGCAGTGCATTGTGTGTTGGCGTGTTTTTACCGCGTTCCGTAGCTTAAAACGGGCTTTCAGGTCCGTTCCAATGCGTTGCAGACCAGACAAAATGAGACATGCAAGATTTTTCTGGTCTGGGACGGTGTGAACAGCGGTCAGAAATGGCATAGGGATACATTAGGATGCATTTTGGGTCCGGAAACAATCTGGTCTGGAGATGATCTGGATGTGGTGTGAATGGGTCCTAAAACAAGTCCTCACTGACCTCTGCAGCTACAAGCACCGTGGAGCAATTCATCCTGAAAATTCAGAGTAGAAGTTATTCAAGTAATCCTTTGAGCAGCTCAGCTCCCCTTCCTTGCAGTGACCGGGCATCTCCACTCACCCTGCTCCTCCTTTTGCTGCAAGGACCCATGGGACCAGGTGAAACCCTGCTCCTCTCCCAACACTGACACAGGTTCTCTGCTTACAATAACAGTTCTGCTTTCTCATTATCAGCTAAATACACAGCTGAGCTATATATGTATGAAAAGCTTCAACTGCCAAATGATTTTGGTTCTGTGACCCAGTCAGCAGAGCCAAGCATTGTCCAAGTCCATTCTGCAGACTTCAGTGCAGTGGTGTAACAGAGCCCGGTCTATGATCTATTTCAGCTTGTGATTGGATAATAAAGAAGGAAAAGGAAGTTGACTGGTTCCTCACTTTGTTCTCTTCTGTCAAGAATCCTCCATGGTGTGAGCAGCATTGCCCTCTGCAGTAAAGTGCTGATTTACTTAGGGCATGTGTCAATAGCATCAGCCGACATCAATTTGAGACACTTCTGAGATCATTCACAATTCTTTGAAAGGTGCATCTGCTCTGCAGGTGATCTCCTCTTTACCTGCATTAACCAGGCTTTGCATTCCTATAGCCTTGCATGGGAATACAAAACTCACCTGAAGCACAACCACAAAAGCTCATTGCCACATGCCTTTTATTGTGCTGCCGCCCATCTTGTAGCCCAAACACTGCAGTGCAGGAGAACTAGAATAGTCTGATATTAAAATCTTATAGCACTTTTGCCTGCTGCTTGTAAATATGGGGAGGAAAAGAAAAAGGAATGCAAAGAATAGAAACGTTTAGTAATGGCAATCTACAGATACTTATAGATAAATTGCCAGGTTTTTAAAAGGTGTCTTTGTTATCATTTCAAAGATAAGGGTAAAGTTCCCCTTTAAAGGTAAGGACCACAGCCTACATTTGCTGGTTAGAGGACTATCTGTCAAAGAATCCCAGTGGTTTTTACAAAGAGGGCAAGTCAGGACTAAGCTTTATAACCATTAAGGCACTGGCTGGACAGAGGTCATATTGAAAAATGTTTGTTCTACATCAGGTCAAGGTGACTTGAGTGGTGCCAACTTAGTCTGAGGGCCGGTGCACACCTAGGCGACACCTCACCGCCTCGCGGTCAGGAGTCGCCTAGGTGTGCACCAATTGCACTGTGGGTGCCATTATTTTCTAATGGCACCCCAGTCTTGCCGGGCGGATTGTGTGGTTTCCCGCCGTGATTCCGAACAAGATCGCAGCTAAAAGCAGCTTCATGTCGTCTTTTGCAAAAAAAAAAAGGTACATGTATCTTTCTGTGATTGCCGCGCGGATGTCACCCCATTGAAATCAATGGGGCCACGCGGCAATCCCGGCCTGCATTGTGCAGGGCTGCGTGATCCCGGGACACGCGATCCTGGATCGCGTAGGTCTGCACCGGGCCTAAGACCCCATTCACACTGAGCAATTTGTAGCTTGATTTCCGCTAAAAAAAAATTGCTCAATGTAATCGTCCAATGCATTTCAATGAAGCTGTTCACATCTCACAGCTCAATGCCGCCTGTAGCTCAAGCTTGTCGCTTGAACATGACCAATTTTTCCAGCAGATTGTGTGATTTGGCTCCAATAGGCTTTGATAGACTGCCAAAAGAAGCATTACGTAGCGCGACAAAATGTGCACTGTACCTCAATGTCGCTCACCTCAAATTAGCGCTGAAAGAGCTTCTTTTTTTTTTTATGTACCTCAGTGTGAATGGGGTCTAACAAAGGAAGAGTGAACAGGAGATTTGGCATTACATGGTAGAGACTTTATATGGAGAATGCATGACAATGATATGGCCTAAAAAAAAAAAAAAAGGTCACCCTGGTGTTAAAGATTCCTGGGGGGATCAAATTATTTGGAAGTTTGCACAACATTTGCTACACTTGCTCATGCAGAGACACTTGACTGGAGTAAGTAATCATTTTCATTTTTCAATAGATTTTAAGGTTTTAAAAAGAAAACATGTCACATACACAACTTTCTAACCGGTGTGTTCAACAAATCCACACAGATGTGGAGAGCAGAACATCTGTCGCAGCTTTGACAATGCAATAATACCAGGCTGGAGAATAAAAAAAGGTTTCAAGTGTATTAATTTGAACACATGTTGGCATTCCACAGACCAAGCTTTCAGCCAAAGTGATTATTTTGGTAAGAAAGATTCAGAAATTAAAAGACAGAATACAAATGAAATGAGAAAGGCAGGGAGCTCCAATGCAGCCCCCCCACAGAATAACTGTGTCAATATTGAGTCTTTTAAGTAAGTTCAGTAAAAACAAACATGTTTGAGGTTCCAAGGGACCCCCTTTAGCGAGGCTCAAGAATGAAGGATAAAAAGGGATATTCTGCAGGGTGTAGACTAATTTTCTGAGGGATAAATCGTTGAAACTAGTACGTAAAAAACCCTGACTGAAGGTAGCCCCGTATATACAGATTTTCACTCATTAGCCAGCGGACTGGACGAGCAAAAAGCTCTCAATGACCACATTTACACTAACAGCATGGATGAATATTTTGTACGCAGGGAGTGTGGCGCCTGAAGCTGCCTTAAATACCCAAGCAGTGCAACTGATAGGATGCAGTCACTCCTTATCAGATAATTCTCGACCCAGCTTGTCAACTTTTAGAATCAACTTTACGGCTGGATGGTGCTAAGAAAACAGGAACCATCCTCACTGGGAATGAGGAAGTAAAGACCTGTGTAAGCCGAGTCCCTCCAGTCTAAAAGGTGCCCATACACTGTGCGATTATCGCACGATAATCGTGGGAAATCCCGTGATCGCACGATAATCGCAAAGTGTATGGCAGGCGTGCAACCGTTTTTACTGTACGGTCACACGTCTTTTGTCTAAGGAGCATGCTAGAAAACCAGCCGATTTGCGGCTGGTTTGTGGCATGCTCGGGAGACAAATGCCGAACGGGCCGGTGTGCGCATGGGCGGGCTTGCGATGATCGCAAGTACGATCTGCTTGTCCAAGATGGGCAGATCGTAAGTTTTTAAAATTACTTTACAACCATCGCAAGACTAAGGTCTTGCGATGGTTGTAAAGTGTATGGCCACCTTGAGCCTGCACAGGTATGTCTTGTCACCCCCACATGACAGCAATAGGTCAATCAATAAGGGAGAACTTTGGCCCAACCCTTTTTGACCATAGGATATATACTAATCGCCCTCTCTTTATTTCCACTCGCCAAATGCGAGCGGGCGAGTGGAAATTTTGAGCCCTGTACTAATGTATAATATATAATAACAAAACATATATATTAATGTCCTCCTGTGACATATGCTATATGCTGAGAGTGCAGAGCACCTGGGATGGATCCTGACAATACTGTTGAGATCCACCCCCACTGGCTGATTGACAGCAGGCTCTGCCTCTCTAGAAAGAGCCAGCTGTGCCCGCCCCCCTTCCTCATTCATTCCTCCAGTCAGAGCTAGAGAAACGGAGAGGGGGGGTATCCCTGTGGTGAATGACAGTCCTCTGCAGGAAGAGGATTGGGAAGTCAGTGATCGGCGGTATGTTGGTTTGCTGACTCTTCAATCGATAAAGCCGATCTGTGACAGCTTTAGTGTCTCAGTTCGGCTTGAGTTATGGGGGAGAGTGTTTTTCCCTCACCGCATATTTCTCCTTTAAGCACCGCCACATAGGAGAGGAGAAAGTCACACGTTCTACATCCCCATAAAGTTTGGCTATTTTTCAATTCCTGGTTGTTAAACAGACGTGGAGGAGTGAAGGAAAGTGAAGTAAGTACAGCTGAGGAAAGAGGCATTTGAAGCTGAACTCAAGGCAAAGAGCTGCTGTATGCACAGAGGAAGTACATATATGGGAGCTGAATTACATGTCAAAGGACTTCTATTTTTGCCCATCAACTATTAAGAGTTATACAGCTCTATTACACAGCACAGCCCGGTCTGGAGACCAGATCTTTCTATGCTGCTGCAGGTCTTATCCCATCTACTGTGACTTGGCAGTGAAAGAAGCAGCAGCATAGTGATGGCCTCATCTGACACAATGCTCTCTCCTCCTATCTGCATGCTCCTCGTTAGCACATAAGCATTGCAGAACAACTGACTGGCTCCTTTTGCTGCTTCTCCTTTTCCCAGTCTGACCTCTGCAGGGCAGGGATTTTTAAAAGGGCCGCTAGCAAGACAAATTAGGGACCTACACCTGGTACTTCCATTGTGTCTTTCATATTTGCCTTGATTATTTAAAGGAGGAGATCTAAAGTCCCAGCATATCCTCTCTTGTTATGACATCAGCATTGTAATAGGAATACATACTGGAGTTATTTCTGATAATGCAATCAGAGCTTACTAGAAAAATCCCTTTTATGTACTGAGAACTGTCTTGCGTCTGCCCATCACTTTCATCAACTTCCTGGATTCCCAGTGTGCTTTGCATCTCTTTCCCTGCTGCTTGATGTGATGCAATCTCCATTTCTCAAGGCTGCATATCCCATCATGCATTGCTTCCAGCAAGCAATGATAATGTTACATTGTGGGAAGTTCAGACAGGCTCAGTCTGAGTGAAGTGCATATTCACAGGGCTGAGTGAAAGTGTGTCAGTGCATTGAGGAAGTGCATCCTATGGGCATCTTCAATAAGTCAATTTACAAACTTCTAGCTGGATCTGGTTATTAGTAGAGAGATAGAATGTATGGAAACTCAATATAGAAACATTTATTTTACATTTTTGACCATATATCACCTCTGCAAAGCAACAGGTTTGCTTAAAGTCACACACATGGTGTCCCAGCAGAGACCATTCTGGGGAGCTGGGCACCCTCTTTAATAGGAAAGTGAATTTTTGCTCACCTGGGGCGGACTTTCCCATTTTCGTAAAAAGTCTTCTTTGGCTTTGGCTAGAAACTCTTTCACTGGAAGAAAAAAAAAAAAAAAGACACATATTAGACAAGTTGCTCGAAGTACAAATTCCACCTTTTACAAAAGGATTTACGGGGGGGGGGTGTTATGTTATGCTGTGCATTCCCCATAACATCCAGATTCTCCTTTCCATGCAGTCATACAGGTAAAATCTGACTCAATGCCGTGCGTTTTCCTTAAGGGCTAGTTCACACAACAAACAGTGTGATCCAGCCCAATTTGGTGCCGGAACGCACTGGATTGCATCCTGGCAGGTCTCCCTGCATTCAAAGGCGGAAAGGGGGCATAGCGGTGCATTGAAGTCAACGGCACGCAGCCACGCCCCCGGATCCGCAGTGCGATCACCAGCATCTGAGCGCGCGGCACATCTATGCCTGCGTTCTGGTGCAGTCAGAAAAATTCTGCATGTGCTATTTTCCACACCCCCTCCCAACCCCGAACGCAGGGAGTCGGCCGTGATGCGATTAATTGTTGTGTGAACTAGCCCTTGTTGTGTGAACTTTAAAACACGCACTTCAGTGTGTTCTCTTCCCAACATGTAATAAACCAGACTCCAGCCAAGACATGATATACATTTGTTACCCTAAAGGCTATCTAAATTAAGAACACCTTAAATTAATACACAGCTCCGTTTCAGCACTGCCATGATATGTCCCTTAAAATTCTATACACAGGGTGTTGTGTGCCCAAGTTCTCCTGCCTCTGCACAGAGCATGCATGCAGATATCAAGGAAAGGAAAATGCATATCTTTTCAGCTATGACCAAGTCCATGTGCAGCCGAAACGCGTTAGTGGTTTTATGATGTTAACTGTTCATCTGATATTTAATAAAGGATCGGAACATCAAGCTGTGTGCCGGAACCTGTGTAAGGGCTTGTTCCCACCATCAGCACTCAGGCTGCGGTGGCACGAAGCAAGATAGGACAATTTGCCTGGTCATGGATGGTGATAGTTCACACCAATGCTTTCCGATGGTGTGCACTTAAAAAAAAAAAAATACTGACTGCCATACTATAAGTGTACTATAGTGAGATGTGGTACAACCGCATCACACCACTTCAGCATATAGAACTTAAAGCAAAGTCACTTGTGACATTTCAATACAGTAACAAAACATGCGATGCGACTCAAACGCACCGGCACTGTATAGGCACACGTACACCAGCAGACGGGTGGTTTAGCGTGGCTGCTGGCGTGAACTAGCCCTTATACTCCTTGCTTATTGAGGATGGACTGGACAGAGCTCTAGGACCCCATATAACACCTCCAACAAAAGGAGATCCTCTTTTTTCCCCAGTGTCCTTAGGTGATGGTTGTCTCCTCTCTTCTGTTACCTACCTCTCCGTCCTATCACATCCCAGTCTTTGAATCTGCCTGTGTTCTGTACTTTATGGCCATGCACATTGAATTTTGGACTTGCCTGTAAACTCCTTTTCTTGGCGTACAGTACAGGACCCTCACCTCCGTATCCTCTATGGCCGATGGCCATGAGGCTCTTGCAATGCGTCATGGGATTTGAACTTCCAGCTGAAGGGCCGGAGTTTGCCCACCCCTGCTCAATGACTGGAACAACAACAGAGGATCTCCTGTTGTGGAAGGGGAAATATAGAGCCCTACAGCTCTGGCCAGTGTCCAATCACCTGATGATACCGCCATATTACACGGTGGTCTTTGAATCTGCCTGTGTCCTGTACTCTACAAATCAAGAAATGTTATTTCCTTTTGTGCAGCCGACATTGAGGGAAAACCACTCTCGGTGCCAATCACTAAAGAACACAAAACAGCACAAAAAACCTGCTGAACCTCCTATGTCCAAATAGCAGTAAACATTTTACCATGAAATGCCATCACTCTCTAATTGTTTTGGCCATAAAAATGATCACGTATGAATCTGCTGGTATCTGTGGTTGGATGAAGGAGAAAGGAAGAGACTGAGGTGTACACGGACATCAAAGCACGGTCAGCCAGGTTGCGCTGATGGAAAGGAATAATGAGAATCTCACACAGGTCTGACGGAGATCCGACAACACATCTGTTCAGACATCTTGGAGATAGAAGCTCCATGTTATCCTGCTTCACATACATCACATTCAGCTTCATATCAAGAGCTCCCACACAAGAACAGCCCCGTATAAATTATTAACCGATACTTGCAGCTCTTCATACAGCAAAAGCTTTCTCAGTCAGTACAGGACTAAATAAAGCAGAATTTTCCACACACACAACGCAGAGAGAGAAAGGTACAGGAAACACTGCAGCGATGAACGGAAAGAATGGTCATGCTGAAAAAGATCAAGTCTTTCAGATCTTTGCAGATTGCACACAGGTTCTAGAAGGAGGACTTGTTGCTGCCCAAATGAGGGGGAAACACTGAGGCTCAATGAGCTGAAAAGGCAATCTTTCGGTTTTCGATAAAACATTCCCTAATCTAAAAATGGCGATTTCCACAGTTCACCTTTTCCAGAGAAACATCTGGCCAGACTCTCAGCGGAGAGTCAGACCTTTTGTCCATTCATCTCTCTCTCTCTCGACAGGCTTACTGTAAAGTCTGCAGCAAGGATGTAGAGATTATACAGAGAAATGGGGCGCTTATGGATGCTGCTTACAGTCTGTATCAGAGCAATAAAAGATTGTTCGCTTGACAGATTATAAATCTCACATATTGTATATAGAGTGAAGCAATAAGAATACGAGTGCTCCACTCCATCAGGAGAGACATTGCCTACGTCCAAAATAACGCTCCATCCCGCAGTAATCTTTATAAAGTTGCAATGTTTGTACTATTCACTAACATCCCCCCTCATCACATGGAAGCCTCCATTCACATCTACGCAATGTGCAATACCCCGCGTGATTCTGCATCGCATGTCGCAATGTTAGGTGCACTGCGGAGCCATTATTGCACCTAGCCATTGCATGCGTGTTGCACCGCCCCCATGTCACATGGTAACCTATTACCATACAATGCGATTTAAAAACAAAAAAAGTTGCATGAACTTTCATAGTGTGATTTAGCTGTGGTAGTGCAGCCCAGTCAGATGAAAGGGCTGCCTACCACAAACACATCCTGCAGCACCTCTGTCATGTCACATTGCAGAGGCGTGAACGGGGGCTTAAGATTCAAGAACAGTCAACGTGTTTCGCAGATCTGTCCCCCCTTCATCAGGGCTAATAAAAATGTTTCATCTTCATTTGTAAATAAATATTTTTTTTTATAAATAACACTACGCATAGAATATTCACAGTAGTAATTGATAATTATTTGATTTTAAATGTAGCATTTGTTTTTAATGTTAAGCATCATCTATTCCCATTTTTATATCTTTGTCTATATGTATTGGTACACAAATTTCTCTTGCTCCACCTAATGACAGAAATACAATCTGGTCTAGTACTTTGGTTGTCACACTTTGGCCTCTAAACTTTCCAAGACACTCTCCAGGAACAGTGCCGATGAGGAGTTCTGATTTAGCTTGCTATATCTGTCTCCTGGGTTAGTCACTTGAAGTATTTAAGTCAGAAAAAACGCCGGAATGAGATCTGTCAAAAGGAGGTCAGCAATGGAAGCTTGTATATTTCTCAAAGGTTTCCTTTAATCCGTAATTAAAGTGACACAAGGAGCTGAACCCCAAAAATACACTCAACTACCTTCACTATTAACAACACTATCTTATTTGTGTATCACTCGGCTGTAGATCCTCAAATCATCTCTGAATTGGTGCCGACACTGTCCTTCCTTCTGGAGGGGGGCTACTTTTGTTCCCCATGGTCCCTGTGTGTGTTGTAAAGTAGTCACCGCTCCAAGCTCACTCCCGTGATGGACTACAATCTCATGATCAGTTTACTAATTTGTATTGAGATTGTAGTCCATCACTGGAGCGAACTTTGGGCAGTGACTACTTTACAACACACACAGGGACCATGGGGAACAAAAGTAGCCCCCCTCCAGAAGGAAGGACAGTGTCAGCACCAATTCAGAGATGGTTTGAGGATCTACAGCCGAGTGATAGACAAATAAGATACATTTTTGTTAATAGTTAAGGGACTTGAATGCATTTTTAGTAGGGATGCACAGATATAAAAATTGTACTTTTGGCAAAATGCAGAAAGTGCCATTTTCTGGCCGAAATAGCGGTGCATCCAATCTCTCTCTCCTCCCCGCTGGGCACTGCTCTGTGTCCCAGTGGGGAGGAGAGAGACTGTCACAGGCGGCGAAGCGCTTGCAGCGCTGTCACAGGATGGAGAGCAGGTACAAGCACTCAGTGATCGCTGAGTGTTTGTAAAAAAAATTGGAGGACAGAGTATGGTTACTATATCCCCAATCATGAATGAATGGGAAGTGATCTACATCACCTCCTGTTCATTCATGATTGTGGTTATAGTAAACAGACTATATCCTCATGTTATGAACAGGAACACTCAGTATAGAGGATCCCTGTTCATTGATCAACAAGGGCTGCAGAAAAAGAGATTGAGGACTCCGTGTCCTCAATCTCTTTATTTTAAAAGGGAAATATCAGGGGTCTGTTTAGACCCCTAATATTTCCCCAAAGCCCCTAAAAGTAAAAAATAAAAAATTTAATAAAAATGAAATAAAAAATACAATATTTAAAAAGGTTTAAAAAGTAAGAATAAAAACATTTTCGGTTTCGGCCTGACATTTTTTCATTTTGGTTTCCTTTTGGAAATTTTCATTTTGGTTCACCTCTAATTTTTAGGATTTAACCCCTGAGCCTAGTGTCACTTTATGACTCTCCATTCTTCCCCAGTCTGACCCCACGAAAGTCACTGCTCTAGCTGAAAGATGGATGTGTCACGTAGGAAAGATGTCCTACAATGGGCACCATAGGCCAGACTCTTGGACAAGAAAGGGGTCGATCTCGGAATGGTATTTCCATAACTTTCCAAACAGATTTTGGGAATCGGAAGGGAAAGACATTCTGTAACAATGGTTCAACTTCTTCCATCCGCTGTACGTGGGGAGACGTTATAACACCTTGCCAGAGGACACGCTATCATACTTGGCCAGCAGTCAGAAACCACTTTACAGAAGGCAAAAGTCTTGACACAAAACTGACAACTCCTTTAAAAATTTAAGTGGATAACACCCTTCCTTGTAGCGCTGAAGCACAGGATTCAGTTGCCACCAGGGACCCCATCTAAATGGACTTTTTATGTTCCCTCTCACATGGACCGAGTGTGCATGTCTTTACAACTTTGGAGGGACATGAGGATGTTAGAGTCTTCAAAAGAAGACACTGAAGTACATGCTCTTGTAATCTGTAACGCATGGCAGAATTTATTATTGCTACTTAAAGGAATTAAATAAATGGAGGGGATGGTTCATAGCACGGAGGGGAACTCGAGGCAGATTTGAAATTTAAAATCATAGGGACATTAATTGGATAACTAACGCAAAGCAAAAAGGCACTTGTGGACCTTCTAATGGAAGCTTTTAATGCAACTTTACTTGTGGGAAAGCTGAAAAGTAAAATCAGGTTTTTGTGTGGAGATTCAGCAACTAAAGGCCACTCTCACAATCATTCAGGGAGTCCTGACTGCTGCTATTGCCTTGCTGTGATAGGTGGTGCAGGGCACATAGGCTGCTTTTCCTACTCTCTTCTCATCAATAAAGGTGACTGTTCGGACAATCCTGGGTAGAATCGTGTTTGTACTAGGGATGCACCAAAATTTTGGCCACTGAAACATTTCAGCCGAAAATGGTAGCGTGGGTAAAATGCTGATATCACCAAAATGGCAGAAAATGATGTGCACCCCTAGCTTCTCTTCTGTCCGCTGGTCTGTGTACCCTCCCGATGCCCGCTGTTCTCTCCCACCTGTGCTGGCACAGGCAGCAGGGATCGGAAGCGACACAGAGCTGATCCAGCTGCCGGCACCCAGCAGGGAGAAGAGAAGCTGTCAGAAGGACGAAGAGGGAGGAGACAGCCGTCCGTTGTCACAGGAGGCTGAGCTCTGCTCCTGCACCGCCTAAACTCAGCCTCCTGTGACAGGCAAGCAGTCAGGATGGAGTGTGGAGTAGAAGAACTCAGTGATCAGGACTGATCGCTGAGTGTTAGTAAGATTACTGTGTGTCCTCTGTTGTTTACAATGTCTGCAGTTATGAATAAACAGGAAGTGCTTTAACATCACTTCCTGTTCATTCACGATTGTGGACATAGTATCAGTATAGAGGCTTCCTGTTCATTCATAACAGGGGCAGCAGAAAAAGATTTAGGATTCGATGTCCTCAATCGCTTACAAAAGGGAAATATTGGGGGTTTGTTTAGACCCCTGATATTTCTTCAAAGCCCCTAACAGTAAGGAAAACATGAATAAAAATAAAACAAAAAATATTTAAAAAAGGTAGGGGGAACAATGTTTTTTAAATTTCGGTTGAAAAACTTAATCTGGGTGCATCCCTAGTTTGTACATTCGATTGCAGTCAGAGGTCTGCGAGAACACGGACACTGCGTTTAACATTACAACCCTGTAGCCAGCGCGTGACTAGTGAGTTTGGGATTGGCTGCCTCCGCTGGAGGCTTCTGAGCTGGTTATGCCTGACTGATCCCCTTTAACATCTCTGAAATATCAAAAACTACCAAAAAACTGTCAAGACCTCAGCGGGCTTCTCAAAATATATATTCGGATACGTAAGGGGAAACGTGACACATCCACCGCACTCTTCACCCTTTTACGAGACTGACATTTTTAACTAAAATCGCGGTGACTTATCCAACCCAACATGGATGATGAAATCTACGGGCATCAGGGCAGACAAACATGCCCAACATTCGAGGGGTTGGAAGGATGGAGCTGAATTTAATAGGCAAGCCAATATGGTTGCTGGATTTTTATAATCAGAGATAGACATTTCTAAAACAACTCATTACACTAAAAGCTCATGCCGTCGTCTGTCCAATCACATAAGCCATCTCTGCAGCATTAATCTTCTGGGCACCTCTCCACTTTTACATCCCGGAGTACAGGAAGAAAATATTTATTCTGGGTTTAGCTTTGATAAGAAAAAAAGAACACCAACACAAGTCAACACCGGCAAGTCAAATAGAAAGCACAATGGAGTGTTAAGGGTTAGACCTTAAAGAAGAATGCCATCCGAATTTAAAACAAACATAAAAACCACACAAAAAAAAGCCCATTTAAAGATAAAATAAAAAGCATCTTTTTCTTTCCTGCTGCTAGATGTCCTCAGTCCTCCAGGCTGAATGATGTCTAAATGTAATTAAAACCACTTCCTCTGAGCCCAAGCGTCTAGAACCCACCCCAGCCTGTGATTGGACAGTGAAAGGAGGAGCAGCACACTGATGAACTAATCTCCATCCATTATGATCCTTTCAGCATATAACCTGGTTGGCTCCTTGTACTGCTTATTCCTCTCCCAGTCTAAGCTCTGCTGTACGGTTGACTGCAAGAGGCTGATCCCAGGTCACATTTTAGGTATTTACACTGCTTACAAATATACAATGATGTATTATTGATTACAGAGCTGCATTCAATTGACACTAAAGACTACTTTTTTGTTACACTTGGAGTAAAAAAAATACAAATACATTTGCCTTATGTGATGCCTCTCAATGTGTACATCATCTTCCTTCCAGCCATTTCAAGTCATCCCCTCAGCGCTGGTGTCTGATGCTTTGGGGTCTCCTTCTCACACTACACCAGGGATCGGCAAGGTGTCCGTAATGACTGGCCCTTGCAGGATCCGCCACGGTCGTACATTTTGAATAAGTTGGTACATCCCGGCCCCCCTGTACAATGTGGTATTTTGGTCCCTTACTGTTCATGTGCTCCCAGCGTGTGTACACGGACTCACAATGCAAGCCACTCACCCCCCCAGTGACCTCAAGTGTGCGTTTGTTTCTACCCTCAGTACGCACCCTCTTCTACCCAGAAATTCAGGGAAGCCTCTCTCTACGCCCAGGACCAAATGGCGGAGTAAAGGGGAGATTTGTAACAAGTTTTTAAAATTTGCACCTAGAAATCAGATAAATGTCCATGTAAAGTGAACGCATACCAAGTTATATGTACTTACCAGTGTTTTATTTAAATGAGCTTCAGATAAAATAGACTGGAGTGCATATGACTGTGGTGGGGACCAATCCTCTGGTGGCTGGGGCCAATGTGAACAGCGCTATGTGTTCTTCAAAACCCTTGGGAAAAAAGTTCTATGTGTATATATATGAATGAGGAGATTGTATTCGCTTTTCCTGAGGAGAACTGGCATGACTGGAACATGGTGGCAATGTATAAATGAACAATTCATTATTTATGACCCCATTGCTTGGAGGCTACAGTGCTACCTGCTTGGCCTTTGTGATTAACAGGCAGATTAACTCCTTTTAAACCTAATCTGCCAACAATATTGGCATCCGGCACCCTCCCCCCACCTGAGTGAAATGCACACAGGTATCAAACAGCAGGACACAGACTTAGGTTGGCCCTTATCCACATTTATTTCTAAATGCAGCTATTGTATAATGGCTTCCACTTTCACAATGCGGAAGTTGTAAGATCTGCATGTATATGCCACCTACACTCTGCAGGCAGTGAGAATGAAATACATTTTTATAATTATATATATATATTTTATGTTAACATTTTGTGGGGACAGAAAGAACTTTCTTTTGGAGGTATGTAATCAAACGGGGGGGGGACGAAGAGATTATTTTTCTTTTACTATAGAAATGAAAAAAATACCGTAAATGTAAAAAAAAAAAAAAAAAGTTTCCCTACGTTCTGTTATAAAACATTTATTCTTACCCATATTGTTGGTAAAACATAAAAGTAGGGATCACGTCGGGTAAATAGACAAACATGTCAAGCCTTAAAATTACGTGCGCCCACAAAAAACGCCCATAGGCGACGCTTAAAACGCCTTTACAGCTCATCAGTTTAGTGTTATAAATGATTAATGGCCCTAAAATTATTGCTCTCACTCCGACGTTTGCGCCGATATGCAACATGTGCGGCACAATCGTCATTTTCGTACGTAGGCGCACCCGACGGATATCTGCGTGTGTATGTGGGGGGCGGTGACTTAAAATTATTTTCTTTTTACTTTTTTTATGATTCTTTAATTTTGGTTGTGTACACACAGATTTTTTTAATTTAATTTTTTTTTTCTCCTCCCAAATGATTTATACAAGCAGTATAAATACCTAAAATACCTTGAAATTTGACAGCCTCTTGCAGTGCAAGAAGCATGCTGATAGGAGGACAGAGCAGAATGATAGTGAGATGAGCCTTAAAGTAAAAAAAAAAAAAAAAAATCGCTGGGAGGTCGGGATTTTTGGCAGCGGAAACGTGCAAAGTCTCTTCTGCCATAAAAATTATTTCTCTTACCCCAGTGATTTTTTTATTTTCGGTGTACACTGTAGTGCACATCCTTAGATGTAAATGGGTCTATTGCTGGGCTGATGTAACTTCTGTGCACATGCAGTGCGACCCAATATTCAAAGAGAATTTCCAGAAACCTGGGTGTCAGTGGGTATAGATGGTGGCAGCGGGGGACAGAGCCGAAGACTGAAGATCAATCTGATGGCGCTGGAGAAGGGCACACTTGGTAGGCAGCTGGGCCCTAATCTGCAAGTATGCTATACTTTGGCCTAGAACAAGTATACAGCATGTGAAGTCAGAACTTTTGTGGTCCATATGGGTCTTAGGTCAGTGACTACTTAAGCAAGAAAGTCAACATGACAACTCGCTTTTTTTCCAGGACGGCGGCAATGGCAGCCTATATATGTCTCTTACGACAGCTTTCCTTGAAGGCATACAGTTCTGTAATGTAAACAGGATCATGACATCAGAATCTTCTGCACCAACAATGGGGGAATGACTAAACACATCTACCCAGCCCAACAGACTTTCTAAGCTGTTCAGAGTCTCAAGGATATCTGTTGTAATAGTTCCTACTCCACACTCCATCAAATTATCAAATAGCCCTGATGAAAATCATGACCGCCTTCCAATGGCCACAGATGACTTAGGTTCAAAATAGCAACAGGGCTAATTGTGGAGCCAAACACTGAAAATAAAACACACATGCTTGCAGTGAGAAGAATTGCTTGTGTTCAGATAGGAGCAGGATTGAACGCTGGGAGAGACATCAGCATCACAGCACAGCACACGGTGGTTGCAGACAGTGCATTCGCCAAATGCATCCCGGGCGCTGCATGCTCCATGAAGGATGCATACAGCAAATGCACCACTGCTAGTGTGTACTGGTGGCTGCGATTGAACAGATGTCAATTCATCTCACTCGCGGTTCAAGCCGGCCAACGTCTAACCCTGTGTGCACACGGCCTATTTTAAAATAGTGATTTAACAATACATAAAAACGCTGTAATAAATTCCATTAACAATATCATTTTTCTAGATTCAAATATAGATAAGTATTCCAGTCAATAAAAATAATAATACACACACACACACACACACACACACACACACACACCTTAAAAAAGAAAAAAAGAAAAGAAAATGAACATCCATACACTCCATAGTTTCCCAGCTAAAGAATGAATCAGAATAATACATATGTTCAATTCTAGATGCAAGCTTGTTGTCGTGTAACAGTAAACATCTGTTCACTATAAAATCGCAGAGGGGAATTTGCATAGAGACAAAGTTCCTTTAGAATGCAAATATATTCCAAAGCAAAAATATATAAAACACTTGTAAAAAGATCAGAAATTGTGAATTGCGGGTTGCCTATCCTGTATGGAGACCCCACCTCAGTCCATCCCTGGATACAGCAGCAGATGAAGACACACGGCGATACATGCATACAATAGTAATCAGCGGAAAGCTGCCGACCGGCCGGCTCTCGTGCCGTGCTACTCACCGTTCATGCTGACAAGCTTGCCCGCAGCACCATATTGCTCAGTGCAACAAACAAAATAACATCGCAGGGAGTGTTTCTTTTTTTTAATCCCAGCAGATAGAATAAGATCCCCCCTCTCGGTTCACAGAGCTCGGAGCAGCGAACGCTGGTGTTCTTGGGGAGCGCTAGGCTTATTCATGCTACACGCCACCCTGCAGAGCCGCTGTGCACTCCCATATTTAACCCCGTGTGCTCTGGGTGCAGAAGGCACTGTGCAAATACATGCATCCCCTGAGCACAGGGTTAAAAGCACCAATTACTCCACCTCGGAAATCGTTTTCTGGAGGGGAGAGGAATGCAAGAATGGGGGGGGGACTTAACCATGAAACAGTTAAGCTGCCTTTATTAAATCGGCCCTGTTTGTTTCTATGGCAACGTAAGCTCTGAATGATCAGTTTATTTGTACCCTTCCGAGTTATCCCTGCAAATCTTTAAATCTGCCCCTGCGGCCATGACTAGTGTGACATAACATGATAATTGTTATGGTAGCTACAAGCATCCCAACTCTCCATCCCTTCCCCTTCAAATAAATCAGGGCACCCAATATAAAAAAAAAATGCCAAGACTTTTCCTGATAGTCTTACAAGGGAGGCCAGGGGTTAAACCAGCTGTAAGGAGGCATAGATATACGTCATTGTAGGGGGATGATTCATCTATTTTTTTTTTACTAAAATATTCAGAATCCTTGTGGAATTAAAACTGCAAACGAAGGGTTGTTCTCATTACCTATTGCAACAATCCTGAGCAAATTGTAGGATTTTAGGGAAAAGTATCACAATGATCATTCAGTTACCCGACTTAAAAAACAGCTCCATCAAAGCTACAGGTCACGTGACCAAGGTACAGGAGTACCTCGGCTCAGGAACTTTATTTGTTCCACGATTCTGGTCGCGAACCGAATCCAACTCTGATCACACCTCGATCTCGACTAGAGGAATTCACGACCACGTGTCAGAGCGGGGAAGATGGCTGCGGTTGTGTTTGCGAACAGAAGCAAAATTTTGCCAAACTTCCTGTTCGCAAACAGAAGCGTTCATGAACCGAGGTACCACTGTACTATGTTGGCTCCCGGTGCTGACCTCATCAGAGGAAAAGTACTATGGCTTGTATTGGACAGGTAAACAGACGTCCGCTTCCAACTAAATTATAGTACACACGGGGGATATTATCAAAACTGGAGCAGAAAGAATTTGGAACAGTTGCCCATAGCAACCAACCAGCTTCTAGCTTCAGTTAAGCTTTGAAAATGAAAGAAAAACTGACTGGTTGCCATGGACAACTGCTTTGATATATTCCCCCCACAGTACCTAGTGTATAGTGATGGACTAGTTAATATGGAATTCAGGCGCCTGTTCATCTAATCCAGGGGCCATCAGGAGTTTTACTCCATTGACATCTAGGGAAAACCTGAAAAGTTGGGTGCCAGTTTTACAATGAAGGAGCATTGACAATCTGGCTCCTGGGATTTGTCCAGTCCGGCAGGAACATCCATTACTATTATACAGGATTTATATGGCGCCAACAGTTTGCGCAGCGCTTTACAATATAAGGAAGACATTACAATCACAATACAATTCAAGACAAGATGGTAAAGGGGGCCCAGCCCCTGAGGGCTTACAATCTAAAAGAACGAAGACCCCAGAGAAGATGTGGATTAGATTTTCTGCTCTTGGTCCAAGTAGGATCATCCTTCGCTGCTAACCGGCAGTTTGCACAAAAGAATGGCGCTTGAGACCCATGACATCACATGACCAGACTAAAGACCTATGGAAATAGGTATGCATATTAAACGAGGAAGGGCAGGTGGGGTGGAGGTTTAGTCTTCGGCCTGGTTCACATCTAGGCGATTGCAAAAACCGTGTGGTTCTCAATGCATAGGGATGTCTATGGGACCAAAACCAAGCGGCATCCGCCTGAAAGTAGCTGCATCTTTTTGCGTGACGCAGCGCTAAGGTGTCGCCATTAACTTGTATGGGGTTTTTGTGTTTTGTGCGTGACTGAATCCGCGCCATAAATCGCCTAGGTGTGAACCAGGTCTTAGGAGTTAGCCAGCAGTTGGATTGTAAGGCATGATAGGTGGGCACCACAAATGTTCCCAACCAACGTCCATAGTTCCCTGAACTAATCTACCTGTTTGCTGGAGTTGCTTCCATTTCTCCTTACTGGGAGCATGCAACTCCCACCTTCCTCCCACGCTGCAACCTAATCTGCCCGAACAGCCAACTTGCTGGTTCCAGTGCTGTCACAGGGGATGGAGGTGGTTAGAGACCAGACGCATTTGGAGCTTATATGAGGCCTTGTTTAACGTTACTCCGGCTGGGAAGTATGCAGCTGAGCGAACCTGTTGCTTTGCCCTGGTATGCAAGGTACGTACAGGTCCACTTTAAGTTAAAAAAATAACTCCGGGCATAATTCTAAACCCACACAGTGGGGCTAGCCCTGCACTGCAAGGGTTAAGAGCTCATTTTCATCTAGGGACGGAAATAAAAAAAAGTTAGTTATACTCGCCTGAACTTGAGCTGGCTGGCTACTAGACAGGCCCCTGCCGCCTGTCTCATCCTCCACTCCAGCGATATAATGTCCTTCTGCGTCCTTATGTCCTATACAATGTAAATAACGCGATGACTCGCAGGACCTTACACCACTGGAGTGGAGGGGAAGAGAGGCTGAAAGGACCGGTCTAACAGCCAGCGGGTGGTGAGGTTCAGGGGAGTATAACCGATTCCTGTCCCTAGATGAAAATGAGCAGTTAACCCTTGCAGTGCAGCAGTAGCCGCCGTACGAGGGTTAGGAATAACAATGCCCGGCGTTCCTCTTTAAACTGTGTGGGCTTCTGCAGTGTAAGGTTTCTCAGCTGACGTTAGCTGCTCCGCGGATGATTGCACTTGCTGCTTGGAGTTTCTCTTTAACAAGCAGCGTTTAAACCTTCCACTTGCTCTTTTATTTTCCTTAATTGCAACAATACGTTTGAAGTTTGTAAACATCATGGAAGCCTTCTGTGCGGTGCTGGCTGACGCAGATCCCGCTATGCGTTAATACCGGGGACAAAGCCGTGTTTGTCAAGTGCTTTGTGCCTGAAGCCTACACAGTACATCGCAGCCACTATGTGGGACACGGCGGCTGTCAAAAGATGCGCAGAACAGCTGACGCACACAGGATTGGGAGGTAAAAATGCGACCCGGGGAGGGAAGCTGATGGTCCCCATAGTAACTGGTGATCCGGCCTTCTCATTACACTCTTACTTGTTGCCGCCTCTCGTTAATGCAGGATTCTTACATCTTTTACATCACCCCTACCAAAACCCCCCACCAGCAAGTTCTGTTACATCACCCCTACCAAAACCCCCCACCAGCAAGTTCTGCATGTCCAAAATGACATTTACCCAAGATTGACACAGCCAGCTCCATCTCATATATCCCCGGGTAGGGCTGCTGCTGCTGCTTAAGGCCTCATTCACACTGCGCGATTCGCAAATCGCGCGTTTGTCGTGCGATTTGCATTTTGCGCGATATCACGCAAATGCTTGCATTGAGCAAGCAAGAATCGCGGCAAAATCCGCTCCAAAAAAGGGTCCGGCTGTAGCGACACACGACCCGCAACAGCGGGAACCTTTGCCCCATTGCAATGCATTGAAGAGCGATATCGCACGGTAAATAGCCGCGATATCGCGGGAATTACCGCGCGATAAATCGCTCAATGTGAACGGGGCCTTAAGTGGAACTGGGACATGTAAAGTCAATCCACTGCTCACCCAGCCCTGCAAAAGACGACCACTGAAAAACTCTGCCACCATCTACCCACTTCGAGGATCTTCCCTTGATGACAATTACTACAATTCTGTTGTGGTGCTCCTCTTTATTTCGGTTATGTCTTGCTCTGGTGACAACTGTAAAATGTTAGATCTCCCGATCTCCCTTCACGCTTTGCCATGACCACAATGGTCCCCAGGACAAATAGAGTAGGGAGACAGCAAAAAACACCTGACAGTGGTTGTAACCCTTTGAAACGCAATCCAAACCTAAAAAAAATATGTTTTGGCCTTAGATAAACTGAAAGGTATTCCTGAATTCGGGGTTTCACTTTAAACAGACCTTAATTACAGCATATTTGTTGGGTGTTGCACAAGTGGAACTAAACCCACCAATTTAAAAGGGGACCTTTACACATATATCTTTGGAAGGACAACAAAAGGCACCTTTATAAATATTTTAGTAATGACACACGCATACTTCTAGATAATTGCTGGATTTTTATTCTTTGCATTCCTTATTTCTTTTTTCCTCTCCATTCTTCTCACAGTGGCCATTTTTACTAAGGGGAGATTACTATATCTCCCTTTACTTCCTGGAGCTCTGGCACATGTGACTAGGACATGTGACCATGCACATCATCTCAAGGGAGGAAAATGCCTTTCCCTGAGATCTTGTAAGATTACAGATGAGATTTCCCAGCAACCTTACCAGGAAGCAAGGCTTGGGCACATTACATTACTAATGCCCAAGAGGACCAGGAACAGGAAAAACAATCATTGTAAGTAAAAGAAGAATATGTTTAACTAATGAATGTAAGATGATATCGCCGGCCAATGATTTTCAATGGAGCTGTCTTAATGTACAGCTCCATGTGCCCCGTCGCAAGTCGCGCCTGCAGGACCCTTTTTCGGCGGATGTCACGCAATTTTTCTATTTTTTTTAATGCAGCCCGACGGTGAAGGTCACGCTACCATCGAACGTCGCACCGAACAGTCACGCTATCCCGGCCGCGCGGATCCGCTTCTAATGGTATGTCGCTTAGTGTGAATGGGGCCTTAGGGCCCATTCACACCAAAACTGCACAGTAAAACACATTTTAAAAAAAGGACGGTGTTTAGATGCGTTTGTGTTGTCTTTTTTTTTTTCTTAACAGGTCAGCAAGGACAAATCTCAACTCACTTTAAGGGATACGCATTTGCATGTAAATTCTTCTGCAGGCTCCCTTCAGCACTGATCATAGAGCCAAAAGCCTAGGCATATGGTCACATGGTCTCTAATAAAAAGGATCAGCCAATGTTAATTCGTATTCTCCTCTTCGGCACACATTGTGCAAATGCCTGGGGTTTTAGACCTGTGAGCAGCACTGGAAGGAGCCTGGAGAAGAAATTTCTCCTGGAATGTGAAGTATTTGAGCCCTACAATTAAGGCAAAAAGGACATAAACAGCGCTCTTGGATGGGGGAGGCTAACTGACAAACATGTGTGCAGCCCTGGAAACAGGAGGAGAACCTGTGGATGCAGTTTGGCAAAGGAGCCCTACTATTACATAAATAAAGGCGAGTGGTGAAAGAATGGGATAAGTCCCTCACGGGTTGCTCAGTGATCAGTTCCTTTTCTTACCAGAAAAGGGAAGTTCTCTCTGTCTCACATTTGAATAGCCAAAACGGAGCAATAGTTGTGTTGAGTTCTGGAGCTACACAAACTCTTAGATGATCTTCCGGCACTCATTTCAATAAAAGATCTGGTTGTGAATGGCCACCCTTCCGCAGGGGTTCTGCATCCACTGCTGTTCACCGCAATTGATTATCAGGAAGTTGGGCAGCGGATCATGACCCATCGCCCGGCTTCCTGATTGCCAGGGAAGCCGGTGTTCTATCGAAAGAACAACGGCTTCACTTGCTGAGGCTGACTGGCTTCCTGACCGATCAGGAAGCTGGGCGGCGGGTCATGAGGTGCCGTCCGGCTTCCTGACTGGTCAGGAAGCCAGGCTGCCTAGCAACAAATTAATCTGGCAGCACGTCATGGCCCGGATCCCTGTTGACTAGGAAGCTGGCTTAACTTGTTCCTAGGCAGCCTGGCTTCCTGACCAATCAGGAAGCCGGGCGGGAAGTCATGACCCAGCTCGCTGATTGGCTAGGAAGCCGGCTTCATTTGTTCTTAGGCAGCCTGGCTTTATGACCAATAAGGAAGCGGGTCATAACCCAACACCCGCTTCATGATTGCAAAGGAAGCTGGCTCCATGTTCCTTCTGCACTGCCAGTCAGAGGGAAATCTTTATCTGACCAGAAGTTCCGGTATCAGAGCATTTGGACGAGTACTCGGCCAAATACTCGATATCGGCACAGATACTAGTATCGCTATATCCCTAGATACATGTATTAACCCCATACCCTTACCAAAATACAACATTTTTGCTAGTAATGTGTTAAAAACAGATTGTGCTTAACACACAGTTATGCATCTTGTCTTGTAAATGTTCTCCTTACATTGTAAAGCGCAAAACTGTTGGTGCTTTCAAGTCCTGTATACTACTACTACTACTACTACTACTACTACTACTACTACTACATGACCCCCTCAGTCAATTCAGATCAACATTAAAATACATTTTAAAAAGGCTTAAAATAAGAAAATGCCTTTTCCCCCCCCCCTAATAGATGCCACCAAAAAGTTGAAGAGCAGCAACGTGCTCAGTCACACACAGCTCCGGCTGTACAGGAAACTTACTTGCCGTGTCCCATTGCAAGGTGCTTTCAGAAACTAGCTGGCCCTCTTGTTCCACGGCCCCCCTCTGTTCTTGTGCGCCGTTTTTGCCATTTCGATGAAACAATCTGTTGGCAAAGCCCTCTAGTTTCTGCAGGGCTGTCGAGGTGCTGGCGGCCTGAAGGCTTTCGTTGTACGATGCCATACATACAGGCGCTTCTTGGGAAAGTGGCTCCAAGCAGCTCAAATAACTTAAGACGAGGGGTGGAAAAAAAAACAAAAAAAACCTGCAGAGCAAAAAGCGTCTCGTACTTCCTGTTTGTCTGTGTGCACAAAACCACCACGGCTGCTGCTGGTTCCTCTAGAACACTTTTCTTGCTGCGGGCTGATTTCAGCTTTGCTTGTACTGCATTTATCTGGCTAGTATTGAAGTGGCTTTCTTACCAAAAATGATGATTGCCAAATAATGTTACCTGCCTTCGGCCGAATCCCAAGGAGGCAAGACTAGAATGTAGAACTTTCTTGCAGCTCTGCAAAGAGAAAAACGCTCCCAAAGTGACAACGCTTGCAAGCTCTCCCACAGGTCACTGGAGACCTCAGGGCTTATGAACTTGTAGTTATGTTATTAGGTATCCTAGCCACATATCTGTGACAAAGGGATGAGTTCAAAGAGAGAACGCCACGCAGGGACCTGACAGAAAATGCTCCTTTTGGGACACTAGGTGGAGCTCTGTGAGAGGTGTAATTATATTACTGGCATTCTGACTTTATATAGCTTAAGGGCTCGTTCACACTATCTGGGGTGGCTGGCATTTCCCCGCACCAGTCACCGCAAGGGCATATGTTTTCTATGTACTCTGTTCACACTACAATGCAGTGTTGATGTGCGGTGGGGCTGCGGTAAAATGCGGACATGCAGCATTTTGTTTTCCAGTTCACTGCATGCCACCAGAGGTCACCACACTGCAATGTAAAAGCACCGTTGTGTGGAGGAATTAATGGAGTCTGCACTTTGTAGTTAAAGTGATAAAGTCAAAAGGACTTAAAGCGAGTTCAAATGCTGCTGAAATCACTTACACCGGATGCTGCTTCCTGGTGTTTAAAAGTTTTAGTTTCCTGCAGAATCAGCTGGTCCCCTGAGCACTGGTCCTGATATCCTGTTTTAGAGTGACTCCTTTCTCAAGCAGAGTGCTGTGCAGTCACCCGTGTGTGCTAGTAAGCTGTGCTAGTCTCCACAAACACAAAGACACCGCAAATGAAGCTACTCCCCTCACCTTTGCCCCTCTCACCTTCACGCTAGTAGATGAACAGTTACTCGGCTCTGCTCTTTGTGAGCTTGTACTGGACGGGAAGTTTAAAGGAGAACTATGGGGTCAGTGTTTTTCCCCATAGTTCTCCTTGGGGTAACGGGAGGACATATACTAGCGTCCTCCCGTCACCCTAAGCTCAGTATACCCCGAGCTGTATACTGAGACGCCGCACCTGGAGCGGATCCCGACTTAGATGACGGGATCCGCCCAGCTGCGTGAGTGACAGCTGGCTCTGCCTATCTAGAGGCAGAGCCAGCTGTACCCTCCCCCGTCCGTTCCGCCAGTCAGCGCTGGCAGATCGGAGCGGGGAGAGGGGAATCCAGCCCCTCCCCCTGTCACGGCAGAGAGCCGTGACAGGATCGAGAGGTGAGGGAACCTGGTATGTTTTCCCTCACCTCCCGATCTACTGAGCCGACCTGTGACAGTCTCATTGTCACAGGTCGGCTTAGAACTATGAGGTGAGTGGAAATCACTCATCTCATAGTTCTCCTTTAAGGAAGCTGTAATGAGACTTAGAAGCAGCTGTTCAGAAACATGATTGTAAGGGCTTGTTCACACCAAATGCAGAGCAGATCCGCTTAGGTTTCTGCACACGCAATGCAGTGGGTTGTGCCAAGTTTTTGCAGGTTTTTGATGCGTTCCGGGCCTTTTTTTAGTTCAACTAGGGCCTTCAGTGCGTTCCAGGCATTTGCATGCGTTTTTGATGCGTTTGCATGCTTTCCAGAGCAGGTAAAATAGGGCTTGCTGCAGTTTTTTCACCTGCTCTGGAACTGCACGCTGCGATGTGAACTGGAGCAAAAAAATACCATTGGAATACATTGGACGCAGTTTTGATCCGGTCTGCAACTGCTCTGCGCTTGGTGTGAACAAGGCCTAAGTGTTTGGACAAAAACGGAAAGCAATTCTTTGCTGAGCAATGTATATTTGTTGATCTGGATTCATTATTGAAAAAAGTTTGAGCGTTTAAAAATACTTTGGGTTAGGGGGAAAAAACAACAACAACAAAAAACACAACCACAAGGCAACCGCGGCCACCTAGCAGACTCCAGCCCTAGAGCTAAAAACTCTGCCTTTAACGTGCGGCCTAAAGGACAACTGCATCTTAGGTACGTGCCCCCCATTCCCCCGAATACAGCCCGATTGGAGGAATATTTACCTACTGTTGTAATCAAAATGATTCAACCTCCATTACTAATCAGGTTCATTGGCAAAATGTACAAACTTTCAGTTGTTTGCAATGAACAAATCAAACAAAAGCAATTGAAATTAGTCAACACAACGAATATTTAAAGTGGTTTCCCCAAATTCAACTGAAAGTGCAACTTTTAATGAATTCTGCAATCTTAAAATTGTTCAACCCCTTCAAGGCAATCATCTTTAGTACATAGCGGAGCATCCTTTTGCTGTTATGACCTGCTGCAAACAAGATACATCGCCAGACAGCTTCTGGCAGCGTTCCTGAGGAATCTTAGCCTATTCCACATAAGCAAAGGCCTTCGGTTCCCGAATATTCTTTGGCTTGCGTGCTGCAACCGGCTTCGTCAAATCCCAACAGAGATTTTCTATGGGGTTCAAGTCAGGTGACTAATGGCCACTGAAGAAACTTCTTTAGACAGCATCCCCAAATTGGTTTCTCTTCATCCTGTGTATGCGACTAGAAGTTTCATTCTTTCCCTTATTGTATCTATCAGAGATACTGCCGAGTGGGGCTCCCATAGGAATGAATAGGACCATTGTGAGCATGTGTAAGATGAAGACAACCCAGTGGAGATGGTTTCTAAAGATTGCTGGATCGAAGTATTTCACCAGATGGGTTGCACTCAGGGGAATGGGGAGAGTCTATAAAGGACAACTGGTACCAAAGGTGCAGCAGTCTTAATCTCTAAAGCCCCGTTCACATTGAGCGATTTATCGCGTGGTAATTCCCGCGATATCGCGGCAAATTACCGAGCGATATCGCGCTCCAATGCATTTCAATGGGGCAAAGGGTCCTGCTGTCGCGGGTCGTGTGTCGCTACAGCAGGACCCTTTTTGGAGCGGATTTAGCCGCGATGCAAGCTTGAACGAGATATTGCGCGGCAAATCTCGCAGTGGGAGCGGGTCCTAATAGTCAAAGCTGAACTCCAGGCAGATCTAATCCAGTGTCTTCTGGCTAGTGATAGCGTGGGGCTACCCTGGCACTGCAAGAGTTCACTGCAATAAAGCTATACTCACCAGAACCGCGATCCTGGCTTGTTCTAAGATGGCTCCCTCCAGCCTCTCTCCTCCTTCACTCTAGCGATGGTATGACTCTTTGTGTCCTCACATCCAATATACACTGAGGGGAATTGATCAAACTGGAGCAAAGAGAATCTAGAGCAGTTGCCTATGGCAACCAATCAGCATCTCTCTACTGTTTGCTCAGGTAAGATTTGAAAATGAGAGAAAGATGCTGATCTCTGCAGTGCAGATCTGCTCCAGATTTTGTCTGCTCCAGTTGTGATAAATCCCAATGACTGTATTGGACGTGATGACTCACAGGACCTTCGACTGCTTGAGCGGACGGGGAAGCAAGCCTGAAGGGAGCGGTCTTAGAGCAAGCCGGGATCGCGGATCAGGTGATTATAACTTTGTTATTTTAGCTGCCTAGGCAAAACGAGCACATAACTCTTGCAGTATGGGGGTAGACCCACTGCAAGTGTTAAATATTTGATTTGCCCGGAGTTCTGCTTTACATTTGCCATGCTAGTCCTGTTAACGCCCTTCTGCCCCCCCTACGCAGAGAAAATACATCCCATAATCCCTTATTTTAGCGTGGCAAAACAAATCCAAGGCTTTGCAAGCTGCTCCAGTACACAACCATTTGGCTCTATGCATGCTCCTGACCTCAGGCATCAGACATCTTTATGCAGGTACAAGAATGCAAGAATCCCCCTCCTGCTTTTTACAGACTTGACAAGTATTGCCCAAATTATTGTAAGCGGTCTATTATTATATAATGCGTCTGCGCCATCTTCTGTAGAGAAATTGGTATGCATTTTGCCCTGCTCCTCGACCGAAAGAGGAACCCCCGCCCCCCAAGCATACTTAACTATATTGGATGGGCCATAGCCTGTAGCAATTTTCAAACCCTACAACCAAAATCCCCGTCCCCTGGCCATGCGTGCACACTTAATGCTGTCCATAGACTTTCATTGGGTTGTCTTCCAAGCATCTCGTGCGCTGGGAGAAGGCCTCATAAAAGTCAAAAAACATCAATTTCGCATGCGCAACCAGAGTTAAGGTGCCCATACACTGCACATTTCTCGTACGAGAATCGCGGGAAATCGTGCGATTGTCCGATAATCATGCAGTGTATGGAAAGCTTTTGTATTTTGAGCATGTTGGAAAACCAGCCGAGAATCGTGCAATTTTCGGCTGGTTTTTAGCATGATCGAGAGATAACTGCCAAACGGGCCGGTGTGTGCACACTGCCCGTTCAGCATTGCAGTCATCGGAAGCCCGCCCCTCAGGGGGGCGGGCTTGCAATGATCGCAAGTACGATCTGCCTGTCCCTTCTAGGGATTTACACCGATCAGCCATAAAATTATGACTGTCCCTTCTAGGGATTTACACCGATCAGCCATAAAATTATGACCACTGACAGGTGAAGTGAATAACAATGATTATCTCATTACAATGGCGCCTGGAAGTGGGTGGGATATGTGGGGCAAGTGAGCATTTAGTCCCTGAAGTTGATGTGTTAAGGTGCCCATACACCTTACAATTATCTGCAGATTTTCTGTGGTCAGATGGAAAAAGTGCAACAGATTGGCCCAGGTGGAGATTACTCCATCCACACAGTTAAGTGTAGATGGAGGAATCTGTTGCACGTTTTCCATCTGACCACAGAAAATCTGCAGATAAGGTGTATGGCCAGCTGTAGAAGCAGAAAAAAAAAAATGGGCAACCGTAAGGATTTTAGCAACTTTGACAAGGGCCAATTTCTAATGTGTAGATGACTGGGTCAGAGCAACTGGGAACATTGTGGGATGTTCCCAGTCTACAGTGGTCAGGACCTACCAAAAGTGGTCCAAGGATGGAAAACCTACAACAAAGTCATAGGCGGCCAAGGATCATTGATGCTCATGGGGAGGGAAGGCTGGCCTGTGTAAGCCGATCCAACAGAAGAGATACTGTAGCTCAAATTGCTGAAAAGAGTTCAGATAGAAAGGTGTCTGAACACACAGTGCACCGCAGTTTGTTGCATATGGGGCTGCGTAGCCGCCGTCTGGCCAGGGTGCTCATATTGAACCGTGTTCACTGCCAAAAGCACCTACAATGGGCATGTGTACAACTACATGGGGATGATTGCCCCGTTTTTTTTTCACTTGGGGAAATTGTCCGCCAGGTAATCACGGCATGCAAATGACCCCTGGCACTGTATCTGTCATTGTATTACAAAATGACTCCAACCTACAGCTAGTCTGGGGGCACAGGTGCATTGTAAAGACCATTTAAATGTCAAGTCATGTTCGTATAAGGAAAAATAAAAAAGGAACTATCAGCAGGAACAGTATAGTTGTCCTATAAACAGGCCGAAGTTTCTGCTTTTTATAAGTAGTAACAGGAGAGAAGCGAAACTTGCAGAGGGTAACAAATAAAAAAAAGAAAACAGGGCAGTGTTCATTCTAGTGACAGACTGCATCATATACTGCGTCTTTTTATTTTACAAATTTAAATCCATATATGTGGCAGAGATTGTGGTAGCTTGGGTTTAGAAGGCATCATTTTTTAGTAGAAATGCACCGGTATCGAGTACTGATCGTTTTTTTTCAGTACTTGCATATACTGGGTACCGGTACCGTGTGCCCAGATTATCAGGAAGTCGGGGGGCAGGCCATTACGTGTTGCCCAGCTTCATGATTGGAAAGGTAGCCGGCTCCATGTTCCCTTGGCACTTGTGGTCAGAGGGAGCTCTTCTGACCAGAAGTTCCGATATCGGAAGTATCGGAGCATTTGTGTATCCCTAATGTTTAGGAATGAACGCTAGTTGAATGCGATTACATTTAAAGCAGACATCTCTGCAGTGCAAATCTCTCCTATGCTTCAGTAAATACAGTAATATCTTGGTTTACAAGTAACTTGGTTTGAGAGTGTTTTGCAAGACAAGCAAACATTTCTGAAAAAATGTTGCCTTGATATACAAGCAATGTCTTGCAATAAGAGCAAAATTTTGTAGAAAAGCGCCACCCGAATAAGGCTGTAGCAGTGCGAGCGATGAGTCTGTTTAACGACAATGCAATGTCACATTGGATAGATTCCTTGTTAAGGTTTCAAGAAATGAAAAAGATTCCATTGAGCCGAGAGGTATCAGTGATTCCGTTAGTGATAGTGAAAGTCGTCCTACACAAAAATCCTCCTCTCTCCTGTCCCCCTCACACCAGCCACGAAGGTACCTGTAATTGTTTTTTTTTGTCTTTATATTTTGTATTATATTATAGTACAGTACAGTATTGTAATCATTTTTATATGCATATTTTTGGGTTGTGGAACGAATCATCTGAGTTTCCATTATTTCCTATGGGGAAATTCGCTTTGATATACAAACGCTTTGGATTACAAGCATGCTTCCGGAACCAATTACGCTCGTAAACCAAGGTATCGCTGTATAGCCAGGTCTGCTGTGGGCGTAGAGGAGAGGGCGGGGCTCGGAACCACACAAAACCTGGCCTGCATTTTCACAAGTTTAGCTAAATGGCCAATGAATGTCTGAAGATACTGGCAATAAGTACAATCCTTGTCGCACTCCTTACCGATATGTCCCTTGTAGTGGAGGGGTGCTCGCAGTGACTGTGGATGGCTCCACGAATGTCAGCAAAATTGTAGAAATGTCACCAGCACACCAGTCCTTTTAAGATAGCAAAAGCTTCATTTATTGAAGATTTGTCATATGACCAACGTTGGTCATATGACAAAAAAAACTTCAATAAATGAAGCTTTTGCTATCCTAAAAGGACTGGTGTGCTAGTGACATTTCTACAATTTTGAAGATACCGGCAGCCGTAAAAATTGGAACAGTCAGCCGTGCAATAGTGAAGACATTTAGCAGCTTAGGCCACATTCCCCGAACATAATAAATAAATCAGGAATTCCGAAGGCCGACTGGAACCTTTAATTTCTGTATAAATAAAAATCGGGCCTCTTAATATAAGCATAGAAAAACCATAATCTGCTCATAGAATTCTCGCTTCCTGCACTCTCCTGTCAAGCCACCATTTTTGGTTCATTTTCTTTCTAATTATAGCTCACCGCTGGCTGTGAATGTTCCCATGGAGATTTCCGCCTGTTTACACGAGACGTTTCCTGCTCTAGTTTTTAAGAGCTTGAAGGCTACGGAGATCCCACTTGCAGCTAATACCAGAATTCCCTCTACACGGGAACCTTTTCATCTCTCCGTATGAAGGGGTGATTTATACCAGCTACACGGTTACATTTTGATGATGGTAGGGAAAAAGGTTTTAAAAGTACAAGGGATAGAAAAAAGAATCCATTGGTCTAGTACACACGAATGGCAATAATTGAGACATGGCATGAGTAAAAAGCCTGAACCCTCGAACGTCTCTGCTCTCCCTGAACAGGTTCTGCAGGGAGGATTAGAGAAGATCCCACTGGACAGAGTAGGAGCAGAGTCTATAAATAGCAAGCATATGACAAGCGGGAGGGAGTGACATCAAACTAATCTTCATTTCCAGGCACAGCGAGGAGCTCTGCTGCCACCTACTGCTGAAATGGCAGAATGCACACAAGGCTGCTACTGCACAAAATTGCTTGGTACGCTTAAAGTAGAATTAAACTCTTCTTTTTTTGCATATATCTACTGCTAGCAAGCAGTAGATGTATGCAAAAATATTTTTACAAAAAAAAAGTTGCCAAAAAGGAAAAAAACCAAAAACAATAAAAAATGATAGATTAGTAGATCAGGGAAGAGGAGAACTTCTGCCGCTTTACCTTGGCTGCATCATTTAGCTACAGCTAAAGGTTAGAGGTTCACAGCTTTTGTTACTTTTTGATTTCTTGAGCTGCACCGTGTTTGTTTTGATTTTTTTAGTTGGGAAGGAAGGGGGACACTGTGGCTAGTGATAAGTGACTGCTGGAGTCAGTTACTTGGAAGTCTTCATTCTAAGGCACTGCTGGTCTCAGGAGATTCGATGTCACTACTGTGCTGCTCACTGTTCTCCTTGCTGGAGGCTTCAAAATTAGAAAGCAAAACGCCGCCTTTACCAAGATGGCTGCCTCCAATGCTGCTGATTATTCCTACACCCTTTGCCTGCCTCTTTTTAAGCAGCTTCCATAGTTCAGTTCCCTTCTAATAGGTATAATTTGCCACATTTTCAAAATAAGTTTGTTTTTTTCAAAAATAGAAAGTGGATGAAGAGCATGGCACTAAGATGATACTTAAACAAGAACTAAACCTTTTTAGAGCTGCAGCTAACGATTATTTTCAAAAGCGATTAGTTAGCCGACTATTAAGTTCGATTAGAAAATTGTAAAATCTGCGCTTGTGGGTAGGTACAGTATAAAAGCTGCTGCGCTCTGAACCCTAGGGTCAAAATTGATAAAGTGCTAAATGTGCAGCGCTAAAAAGTGATAAGTAAAAATCTTTAATATCACAACAAGTAATATAATTATAAAGTGTTGTAGTGCAAAAATCAACTAAAGTTTACACTGAGGCCATTTAATAGCACCATCACTATTGTTTGAACACTGCTGTTTTAGTTGATTTTTGCACTACAAAACACTTTATAATTATATTACTTGTTGTGATAAAGATTTTTACTTAATTATCACTTTTTAGCGCTTTATTATGAAATGGAAAGTGTAAAATTATACAGCAATGAATGCAGAATGGCACCGGCTATAGGACTACAAATCCCAGCAACAGTACATTATACAGCACAATACAGAATACCACCAGCTATAGAGGAATACAACAAATCCCAGTAACAGTACATTATAGCTGGCGGTATTCTGCATTGCACTGGGTTTTGTAGTCCTCTATAGCTAGTGGTATTCCGCATTGCGCTGTATAATGTATTATTGCTGGGATTTGTAGTCCTCTATACAGCGCAATGCAGACCACCACCAGCTATAGAGGAGTACAACAAATCCCAGCAATAAATTCTACATACAGTGTATAATGTATTCCTGGGATTTGAGTTCCTGTGTATAATATACAGCACAATGTACCAGCAGCTATAGAGGAATACAAATCCCAGCAATACATTATAGAGCACCATGTGTGGGAAGTGAAGGCTTACCTAAACAGTCTTCCAGCAAATTGCTTCCGAGATCGGGCCAGTCTATCGGCGGCTGTCATCCCCCCACACCTGCTCCTCCTTACTTCTCCCTGTGCCGATTGTGGATGTGGGCAGGCGTGATGCGGGGAGGAGGTGCGGCGTGTGGATGGCGGCGGGCGGGTCTGGCAGTGGCGAGCGTGAGGTGGGGAGGAGGTGCGGCGTGCAGCGTGTGTGGAGCCATGAACAGGGCCAACTAATCGGAAGCCAATTAATCCATGATTGAAAAAGTTGACAACTTTTGCAATCATCAATTATAATCGATTAGTTGTTGCAGCCCTAAACCTTTTATTGGCTTTATTCCTCTTTTGGGTCACAGGAGTGTACTAATGTCCTCCTGTGACCCAAAGACAACATCTAGGGGATACTGCCCGCTATTTGCTGACAGCGCAGAACCGCACAGCACCTGAGAAAGATCCGACAATACTCCCAGGATCGGCTTTGTGCCCGATTGACAGCTGGATCCGCCTGTCTAGAGCCAGAGAGCTGTGCCCGCCCTCTGCCCCGTCTGTCCCTCCAATGAGTGCTGGGGGTAACAGAGGGGGAGGGGAATCTTGGTGGGGGGCTGTGACTGACAGTCACCTCTCTCTGCAGGGAGAAGATTGCGAGATGAGCGATCATTGATGTGTGACCGCTCAGCTCTCGATCAATAGAGTCGGCATGTGACAGCTGCAGTGTCTCACATCAGCTCTACGTATTGGGAAGGGTACGTTTTACTCTCCCAATACTTCTTTATATATTTATCAAAAAATATCCCATCTTGAAAAAAATACATACCAGAGCTGCGTGTACCATTGTTTGGTGAAAGAGGACTGGCGTGGAGTGTCTGCAGGTGCTAATGTCTTTATTCAACCTCAAATACTATGTAACTATGTAACTATGTAACTTCAGTCGGTATCTCGTGTGTATGGCTCACCGAAGCTTGGACAATCCACAGGCAGAGGATCGCCTAATCACAGTAACAAACTAACATCAAACCTGACACACAGCCGGACCTGCAGCAAACTACTCAATTCCAGAAGCTGAAGATGCTGAGCTCCTGAATACACGCGGTAAAAAGGACAGTTCTATTCTCTATACAAAAATGGAAATGATCGCACGATTGCAGAGATTTCCTTAAAGTGACTTTAAAGTCTCCCCCCCCCCCCCCCCCCGCTGCTTTAAGGACTTACCTTAACTGATGCCTTTTGATCCGATCATCTTCCTCTCTCCGATAGTTTTCAGGAATCCCTCCAGCACTGGTACCAGTCTCTGATCCAGTGTTGACTGCTGTGTCTTCTTGTCCGGCGGGGTCTGTGCTCGTGCACGCTGCCTGCATTGACTTACCCTGAGTCTCTCTTCTCCCAGCCGAAGATCTGTACTGCGCATGCCCCATCATCCTTCAGAGCCATTCAAGAATCTTCAGATGGGAGAACACAGCGGAGACAGAGGTAAGTAATAACCTGTTTGTTAACTTCTTTTTTGCATATGTCTACTGGTTGCTAGCAGTAGATATATGCAAAAA
>NW_017306379.1:2266778-2276663 GCF_000935625.1 Nanorana parkeri | reverse complement strand
ATATAATTTTTAAAAAAAAGAAGGTTTAATTATACTTTAAGGGCCCGCTCACACTAGCCTGGAACATTTTAGTCAAGTGGCAGCATGCATTGCTGCTCTGCCAGAGCGACCATTGTTCACATTTTTTTCACTTTACGTTGCGTGCATACAATGCGTGTACTCCATTCAGGCCCCTGCAGCCCGGCGCGGCGTTCTAAAATGCAGCAATGTTTGCATTTTATCGCAGTACACTGCCCATCATACCCGCGTTTTAGTCTGAATGAGACACATAGAAAACAATTGTTTCCCATATGTCTTTGTGGTGACCGGCGTTGATCTGGTGCAGTACAACACAGGTTGCCGCAGTATGTGTGAACGGGCCGCACTGCTTGCTACCACAACGTTGTGAAGCCTAAACCCCGACAATCACATTCTTGCCCAACTGAGAAGGACAAATTAATTTTCTTTCAGTGTTTATCCCTGTATTGTTATGATGGAACTAAACAATTGATTCACACATACCAGCCATCTTAAAAAGAAAAAAAACGAAGCCGGATGTGCCCAGTATTTCAATATTTACAGCACTCAGGACAAAATACAGATCCGATAACACAAACACTAGTGACGCTTTGGATTCATGAACTCGAGCATTTGGACTGAGACTGCCCAGAGCTGGCAGGAGTTCAAACCTTTAGAAACAAGTATGTTTCCTGTAATGAACTGCATCTGGCTGATGGGTGCTCTGTACTCGTCCATGGCCATCTGTCTGCCGCCCATGTATACCAGCAACTCCGTGCAACAAATCCTCACTATAAACAGGTCAGGAAAGCATTTCCCAGAGGTATGCAAAGCCTCATATCTCAAACACCTATCCGGGCCTGTCCTAGAGTTCTTCCCAACTGACTGCTGTGGTGTCATAAATCCTGTTCCTAGTCACAATAATAATGCCAATAGAAAAAGTTGCTGACTAGGTATTGGGCTGGATCAGCACCTAACAGGTATAACAAAACACTGTCAATTATATATTTAAAAAGGCCAAAAAAAAAGAGAAGTGCTTTGTTAGAGTTATACGTTAAAAGTCCAATTGAACTTTATTATATTTATTATTGTAATGTAGCAAGGATGCATAAACAATTAAAAAGACTCCTCCGTTTTTGTTTTTTTTACTTGCATCCAGGTTAAGGGTTCGTTCACACCACATGCAGTGCGTTCCGGTCCGATTCTGACCGCAACGCACTGCATCGTATTGCGGCCGGCTCACTTTTTTGTGGGGCAGGAGGGGGGCGTAGCGGGCCATTGAAGTGAATTGCATCGTAGCCACGCCCTCTGGCCACAATGCGATCGACCGCACGGGATCGCAAGGCACATTGTGCCTGCAGTCCGGATCAAAATGCTGCAAGCACTATTTTGATCGCACCACACCGGCCCGGACCGCAGGCACAATGTGCCTTGAGATCCCGTGCGGGCGATCGCATTGTGGCTACGATGCAATTCACTTCCATGACCCTCCAGGTCCCCTCCTGCCCCACAAAAAAGTGAGCCGGCCGCAATGCGATGCAGTGCATTCCTGCCAGAATCTGACTGGAACGCACTGCATATGGTGTGAACTAACCCTAAAACATCTTCTGCAAGCAGCATGTAGGAGAGTCTGACTGATGCAAAGTGCTTCCTGCACACAGCTTCAATCAACAGTGCTCGTGCTATACATCTATCCCACACTATCCAAAACCAAGGAACAAAAAAAAAAAAGTTCTGACTGGATATACTAAGCTTTTAGCTGGCTTCAGTAAACGTGGGCATTAATTGAAGCTTGTGGACAGCGCCCCTGTGCCCAGACTATAGACATTACATACACTAATCAGTCATAACATTATGATCACCCACCTAATACAGAGTAGGTCCCCCTTTTGCCACCAAAAAAGCCCTGACCAACTAGACCTCTAAAAAGGTATGCTGTGGAATCTGGAACCAAGTCATTTGAGCTACAGTAGCTCTTCCATTGGATCTGACTACACAGGCCAGCCTTCGCTCCCCATGTGTACCAATGAGCCTTGGCCACCCATGACCCTGTCGACAGTTCACTGGTTTTCCTTCCATGGACCACGTTTGGTAGTTCTGACCACTACAGACCGGGAACGTCCCATAAGATATGCAGTTTTGGAGTTGCTCTGATCGAGTCGTCTAGCCATCACAATTTGGCCCTTGTCACAGTCACTCAGATCCTTACACCTACCCATTTTTTTGTACTCCCAACTGAATTAACTTCAGGGACAAAAAAGTGTTGACTTGCTGCCTAATATATCCGACTCACTTCCAGGTGCCACTGAAAAGAGGAAATCAATGGTCAGTGCTCATTGTTATGGCTGACCAGTATATTCTAAACAAGCATAAAAGAGCTTGATAACAAGCCATCACTGACCACAATTACGGCAGGCACTCTGAAGTAATTCAATCTCAAAGATCACAACAAAAGCTCTAAAGCAGGGGTAGCAAACCTCCGGCCCTCCAGCTGTGGTGGAACTACAAATCCCATGAGGCATTGAAAGATTCTCACAACCACAGACCTGACTCTCGAAGAGATGCATCATGCGATTTGTAGTTGCACCACAGCTGGAGGGCCAGAGGTTTGCTACCCCTGCTCTAAAGGCTGGGTTTCCTTCAGATAACCTGCTGTGTGTAAAGTACCGCAGCGCTGAATACTGAAAAATGGCCTGGATGGGAAGGGGGTTTAACACCGCGGATGTCAACTGGTTAAAGGGCTGCCATGTCGTAAACAATGAAGATGAATTTCTCCACAATGCCTACAGCCACAGTGGTGAATGCTTGTTTTAAAGTGCTTTCACTGCTTGTTTAGAATATGTGAACACTTTAACGTGCATCGTCTGGATACAGGATCAGCACTGAACTGACGTTTACTTAAAAGCAGCAGTGGGCAAAGTAATATGAAACCAGGAGCCACTCTGTCCAATCCAGGAGCCACAGGGTTTATTTTTTGGGGGAGCCAGCTCCATTGACAACAATCAAAAGACCTCAAAAGTTAGGAGTCAGCTGTACAGTAATTGTTGAGGAGCGTTGAATACCCGGCTCCTGGGATTTGTCTGACTTAAATTGCCTTAACAAAGCAGCTGTAAGCATGCTAAAAACGTCTCAAATATTGGAAACGTTTGGTGCACAGATCGCTCTATCATGTACTAAGGCTGAATGTACAAAGTCCAAGTCAATAAATATTCCATCTGTAGTTGGTAATGTAGTGCATAAAATCCTCTGGCCAGAATAGGCTTAATTACAGGGGTGATGGACATCAATTCATTATAATATCTAGATGGACAACAGGTGCTCTAGGCACACAAGCATAAGTGCGCCATGGAAGTCACATATCACAAATAGGTCTGAAATTTATAGACTTCATGAGTTTTATAGACCAAAGTCTACTTCCTCAGGGCCACTGCTCACATGGTACTATATATAAACACATGATCTACAATAAAACATTGCATGATAAAAGATAAATCATTAAATAACCATTAAATCACCATAATCTTTTAGGGAATATAAAACTGTGAAAAAACTTACAATAAAAACATCAAATTGTCACATGTACTGGGGCCTTTATGAGACATTTCAGGCCGGACCCACAGCCAAGCAGGGCTAAAATTAAACACTTTCTTCCCATTAATATATTTACATAGTGATTATTCTACCACTTAGAATAGAATGATGTCGCTAATCTGGGCTCCCTATAATCTACAATTTTTCCCGTGAAATCTCTGCTGAAAGAACAGGTCCCTCCTCTGCTGATTGACAGCAGGCGGGAGCAATAGCCAGTCTGCTATTGGCTATTGCAATTTGAAATAGCCAATAGCAGGCTAGCTATTGCTCCCAGCCACTGCCTGCTGTTTACATTTAACTGACTCAGCAGGCAGCTGTCACTCCCCAGCTAAAGCTATTGAAGTGGAAAGGTAACACTAGGGGTCTAATAGACCCCTGTCACCTCTAATGGGCTATCACATAGGGGGCTTGTGAGCACCTCCATGTGATAGCAATGAAGAGAAAAAAAATATATAGTAAAAAGTTATATAAAATTAATAATACAAAAAAAATATATAAACAAGTCAAGTTTCCCGCCCCCGTGAACACATGCATACTAATGGAAACACAAGTTGGGTGCACCTACGCACAAAAATGACGATTGCACTACAGACTGTAATTAAAAATTACAACTGTCGTTGAAAATAAAGCTTTGTTAGTAGGGATGCACCGATACTTTTTGAGTACCAGTGCAGATACTTGGAATTTTCATGAGAACTACCAGGGTTGCAGCGGTTGCAGCTGGGACCCGGCTCTGGCGCTCCACCACTGTTCTGAAACCATTCGTCTGTATTGTTTTAGAAAAACTGTCACATGACTATAAACAAAAATGTATCAGTACCAGTACTTGTAAGTACTGGGCAAGTGTCAGTACTTGTACTTGGAAAACTGGTATCGGTGCATCCCTTTATAAAAACAAAATCGTACATTAAAACAGATGTACAAATCCCAGGAGCTCCGTGTGCTCCCTACAAATTACAGCTGCCTAACTTTTGCATTTTTCTCTAGTCTAGGAGCTCAAAAGTATCGGTACCTGTACTCGTACGGAGTACTGTACTTAGTATCTGTGCAACTCTATTTGTTAGTTTAAAAAAACACGGCTCCTAACTTTTTTTAGCTGGCTCATAGTGTGGCATTTCTCTGGGTGGGATTCGTAAAGGTGACAACAGTGGCTCATGTCTGGCAGCCACTTGTAGTCGCCATCAGAATCTCATGTGACGATGTAGAAGAACAGCTGGGAGACAGACTGTGCACCGTCACCCTATGACAAGAAATGCCTCAATAAGGACCTTCACGGCAGGATCACCATGTATTATTTTAATAAAATACTGAAAATGACATTAACATGTTAAAGTTTTTATGAGATTTTAGCATCTGGCCAAACATTTTTTACATGAATTACCAAAGTTGGGAGGCACCTCCCCCCACTTCTGTTTGCCAGATAATGCTCCAGTTGCTACAGACCATTTGTTGGGCTGAACTAATACTCAGCCATACACATCAAAAACAATGACATGGTGCCATTTCTACTTCAAGGAAATCTGTGATAGAATCCGATGTACCTCGGTGATGTTTTATTTCACTTTGCCTTGTCATTTTGTCAATGAGCAGGACAGTGCCACAAGTAAACACTTCAAGGTCACCATGGCTGGAAAGAGAATTTTCCATATACAAACGGACACGGCTGGCAGATGAAAATACATCTCTCCGAGTCAACCCCCCTCGGGAGTAGCGATGCCACCTTCCGTAGCATGGAAATTCCTCGTACAGTTTAATGACTTCATTTGGAACTTGTGTACATTTCATATGTAAAACTATTGAACATGTGGCAATGCATGTTAAAGTGACATTAAAGTCACAACCCCCTGCCCCCCTATGATGCCTCTTGATCCAATCATTATCTTTCCAGTAGTTTTCAGGAGTCCCTCCAGCGCTGGTGGAGGTCTCTGATCCAGCGCTGACTGCTGTGTCCTCTGTCTGCGCACGTTCATTGACTTACCCTGTCTCCTCTTCTCCCGGCCAAAAGTCTCTACTGCGCTTGCAACTGCCCCATGATCCTTCATGGCCGCTCGAGAATCTTTACATCTTCAGCGGTGGAGACACAGGTAAGTAATTACCTATTTGGTATTTAATGTTTTTGCATTTATCTACGGCGTGCTAAATGCGTTGGTAGAATGCAGTGCCATTAATTCTGAATGGCAACCCAATACGCATTACCAATGAATCTGTTCTGGGGGGAGGGGGGTGCACCTAAAAAGCATGCACGATTTTGTCCATTGACAAGGTGTCTTGGGCTGCCATTAAAAATCAATGGCACCGCATCACACCAATGTATTTACCACAACACCAAAGTGTGTAAGCGGCTTTAGTAAATCAGCCAAAGTGTCTCCAGTACACAAAGTAATGGGAAATCTATCATTTCGGAGTCGTCACAGGAACAAAAGGCGAGGGAAAAATCTGATGGCAATAGCTGACTAAGGGCTTGTTCACACAAGTGTTGGGGCTACACTGGCAACCATTCCCACCATTAAAATAAGGCAACCTACCTTGTTTACAATTAGCCCAGTTCACACCACCATGTTTCAAAGTACACCATGTGGATGGTGCACACCATGTGGATGGTGCACACCATGTGGATGGTGCACACCATGTGGATGGTGCACACCATGTGGATGGTGCACACCATGTGTGGAAAAAAAAAAAAAAAAGTTACAGCCAATCAGTGCCTCTGCCTCACACTGAACCTGCTCCTGGCAGAGACCGGAGAGCCTCAAGGAAGTAACAAGCTAAAGTTACTTGCGGAGAATCCACTCCTCACTCTGAGTTTTACTTTTGGGGAGGAAGCAGCAATGGATTTTGGTCTGCTTAAGAGCTGTACATAAAGGCTACTGCAGCCACACCTGGGATTAAGGATACCCAATCTAAAGCCCCCCCTTTTCCCTGCTAGTGGACATTACATTTCTATTCCATGTCACAGCCCCAATGTGTTCTGTGTCTACGTGCGCACAAATATGTTGGATGTATAGAACAGAGAAGCTATTGAGAATGCCTCCTGCACACAACACTGATAAGACCCCAGGCTACAAGGCCAGGTCTTCACTCTTCACCTACACTAAGCAGATAAAGTTTCACAGCCGCACATGTAAAAAAAAACATTTGAGTCTCTGCATCATGTTTACATCATTTTACACTGCACATGGAAAAGAGCAGCCTGTTCGGCTCTGTGGAGCACGTGATGGCTGAACTAGAGCATGAGTTGGTTTATTTACATTTGCACCGGACAGCTGTACCTCATTAGTCAGCTCCAAAATACGCGATTCATCTTGCTTCGCCAAAAACACCAACAAAAAAGGAGCCTCCACCTCATGTCCAGAATTCAGTACAGAAGACTAGCATCCAGCATTAACCTGAACCTCCCAACAAATGCTAATTACAACTTGCCGAAAAGACTGGGTTACATAACTTAGAGGGTCCTATATTGGTTGCAAACTAAAATTATAATGCGTTTCAATTATAAGGGCATATTATTTAATACTGACTTAGGGTCATGTCACAGGGTCGCTGCTTTAACAAAGGCAAAATCACACAGGTGAGGTACCCATTTATCATAATGCATTGTTCCCTCACTGCAAATTGTCATTCGCTAGGGAGGAAGTAAGAGCTCGCCCAGCAAGGGAAGCGAATCCATAGGAAAAGATAAGTGGTCTCTTGGGGCCCGTCCACACATATAGCAGTGACCTGTGTTGTATCTCACCAGATCACGTTTTATGAACAATAGTTTTCTATGCGTCCCTTTCACACAACGCGGTGGGCTGCGACAAAGAAATATGCTGTGTTTTATCGCAAAGCACTGAATGCCACCACAGGTTGCCGCACATGGATGGTGTTGTACACATTGTTTATTTTTTTAACTTTATGTAAAGTGTACAGTGACAACGTCAGCAGTGTGCAATACAACACACTACCGGAGTAGTCACAATGCACTAGCCCACTTGCCGAAATGGAGCGCTGTGAACAGGCTCCTAGTGATCCCAAGTTGTTACCGCCAACAAGCTCACGCCTCTGGCATTAGAGTCAGTCCCCCGCAAACTTAATTCTCAGGTGCTAATATACAATCAGGCAACTTTTTTTTTTCCTTACACTTCAAAAGCAAGATCTATGCATTCGACTTCCGGGTCATAATTAGGGGCTCAAACGTCCCTTTGCTCATTCAATCTAAAAAGGACGCCATCACCTTCTTCAGTGCAACAAAATATATGGGAGCAAGTAACCCCCTTCCCATGATGCAATGCACAGGCCTAGCAGGTAATTCCTAGGCCTGTATATTGTCACATGATTAAAGGGGCCAACACACATTTGTTGGAGGCAGTACAAAGTGGTTGATGGGGGAATTTAAACACAGACACTCGCTCTGCCTTTAGTACATATGTTACAATCTGGCTATACACTCTACTATGTAGTTAAAGGGACTGCCTTATTAGACAGATCGACTGGACAGTTTAGGTAGTTCCTTCTGATACATAATTTTGTAGGAGCTTCCTGTGATAAAAACCGGTCACTGCTGCTCTCTATCCTTCTGAAGTGTGACTGGTCTCGTCTCCGCCCCCCTACTGTGATAAAAAACGGTCACTGCTGCTCTCTCCCCTTATACAGGTGACTGGTCTGGTCTCCCCCTTCTGTAGTTTTCTGCAGGGCCATAGCTCTGCTTTGTGCACAGGACATATGCAGCACAGTGATGATGTCACCGCTTCTTTTACAACGTACTATCCAAGTTTGCAAAGGCATTTGGTGCACACAAGGTGGATTGATATCATATATTTAACAAAGTTTTTGTGCAGTTAAGTTTTAGGAAGCGAAAGCTACTGAGACCTATCTTCAATGGTTCGTTTCTCAGGTCATTAGTGATAGGTTCACGTTATTTATTTTTTTTAACAAAAAGTTAATCTTTTTGAAAAGCATCGGTGTCTGTAAAACGGAGTGCGTGGCCCCACAGAAGTGAATGGCATGTTTGAAAAGGTGACATATTCCCATGCAGCGGGATTATGAATACACACATACCTCTCTCCTCAGACGCAATTCCTGGTTACAGTTTAAACTGTAGGCTCTGGATTTATTGCTCGAATCAGTCTCTCAGCACCGGTCAGATACTGGAATGCAACAGAGAAGTGAGGCCAGTGACGACAGCAAGATTCAAAGCTCAAATAAGTCCTTTTAAAAGGGACAGCACACAATCCTGTCTCAATACCACTGAGCCTTACTTTACAAAACACCTGCGCTAGCCAAACACCGACAAGACTTCCAAAAAGCTACCCTTGCAGCGGGGCTACCTCCACACAATAAGGGTTAACTGCTTATTAATGGCTAGTGTGAAAGGATTTTACGTACCTGAACCCTGCTCCCCCTTCTCCTGCTTGTGGACTGTCCTTCAGCATCCTCACATATAATGCAGGGCTATGGACCCTGCACTGTACATATCAGCCAGTCCCCTCACTGTTGCAGCGTAGGTGCAGGAAGAAGATGCTGGGGGGTCTTGAAGCCAGTGGGGATCATGCAAGTATAATTCCTTTACACAGGTCCCCTAGACAGTAAGGGGCAGTTAACCCTTGCAGTGCAGAAGCCGCCTCACTGAGAGGTTGTTTTATTTCCAAGTAAAGGAAATTGGCACACTTGACACTGGGCAGCACTCTTGTCTTGCAGTTTTTGCGCTTTGGATCTAATCCAAGGTCACCATCTGCCAGGTTTGTAATTTCTTCCAACATCAGAGAAGGTTTGGCACCGGCTCCCACTAAAAATATGCTGGTGGGTTTAATCGTCTTCCACCCAAAACTGTCTCTGCTATAGAACTGTAGTTTAAGGCATTAGACTGTGGGCTCCTTTTGGAGCAGCGGGTGTTCTGAATGGCTCATTCTACTAGGCAAGTGTCAGCACTAGATCATTGTAAAAGAATGCATGAAGTAAAATGGAGTTTTATTTTCAGCATACTAATGTATCTGCAGCTCTCCAATAGAATAACTGATATGCAAGAGCCACAAATATGTTATTGGTGATAGGAGACTTCCTGTGCTGGGAGCTTTTTGCCGGTATCTGGCGTTTACATGCGTATACCAACATACATTTTCTGTCCATACACTCCTGTGGCTCCGCAAATACAGGCGTATATTACACTTCATGCCTGTATTAGTGTATTAGCACCCATGTGCATGAGCCCTAAAGTGGTCCCCACAGCAGGTGAGTCTGTGCTGCAATGGGACATGGACTTCTAATTTCTGGCCCCATCAGCTCACAATAAGTCCTTGACCCCCAGCCCCTTCTGCAACT
>NW_017306379.1:2265413-2266746 GCF_000935625.1 Nanorana parkeri | reverse complement strand
TTGGCCAGAAGGGCTGCTGCCAGAATTTGGAATTACAACTGACAGCTCCACCCAAAAGGCACCACTCACCACCAAGTGACCCTCTTCCCTCCGCATCACACCTGCACACGAACCCGCACCTCACCACTGCGCCTAAACCACTTCCTTAACCCCCCCCTTGTAGCCTAGAGTTCAGCTTTGAAGTTCACTCCTCCAAGCAAATGTAAATATCATAATGGCAGCACAGTGGTGTAGCAGTTAGCGCTTCTGGCTTGTAGCACTGGGGGTCCCTGGTTGGAATCCCGGCCAGGTCACTATCTACAACTAGTTTGCATGTTCTCCCTGTGAGGGTTTCCTCCGGGTACTCCGGTTTCCTCCCACACTCCAAAGACATTCTGGAAGGTTAATTGAGACAATAAAGGGCCCGTTCACACTAGATGCAGTGCGTTTCGGCCCGATTCTGACCAGAACGCACTGCCTCGCATTGCGGCCGGCTCACTTTTTAGTGGGGCAGGAGTGGCGTGGCGGGCCAAGTGTATGGCACCGTAGCCACGCCCTCCAGCCGCAATGCTATCGGCCGTACGGAATCTCAAGGCATATTATGCCTGCCGGTGGTGCGATCAAAATGCTGCGAGCACTATTTTGATTGCACCGGAAAGGAACGCACTGCATCTAGATTGAACGGCCCTAACAGGAGCTCTGTCTAAACTGGCCCTCATATGTATACATGTGAGGATAGGGCCCTTAGATTCTAAACTCCTTAAGGGCAGGGACTGATGTGAATGTGCACCATGTAAAGCAACTATGTAAAGAGCTGCGTAAATTGACGGCATAAAACACCGATAAATAAATATTGTTGTAAAATAATTAGCACATCAGTATAACCAGGTCAAAATTTCATCCACTTTTTGATAATAGGTGGAAGGCTAATGTGCAGAGCAGGACATCCCGCTACATCATGCGTCTACTATTCTTCCCTTCATTAAAAAAAAAAAGCTCCCAAGCCCCAGTGCCCCTCTTTCTTTTTCAGAAATTGCTCTAGAGTTCTTATATTTGCCAACTTTAGGGGCCAATATTATGGACAGAGTTCTGCTTGAACTCCAAATGATATTTACATGTGTAAAACTGGTGCAGAATTCCGATGAGAAGCCGAGGGACTTTCATGGTCTGCACAACACAACAGTGTGCCAAAGCCATCAACGGCGGCAATAAAGAAGAAAGTAGCAGAGCAATGCCAGGCATTTATATCGCTACTGTATGCCAAGCACCAACAGCCTGTCCACACAAGTGTTGGATACAGAAACTCAAACCGGCTTATGGAATGTTTACAAAACACGCTGCAGCAAATTATATA
>NW_017306379.1:2250216-2265037 GCF_000935625.1 Nanorana parkeri | reverse complement strand
AAACAGAGCGGGGTCAGCAGATGCTCATTTTTATAGCTACTTTTCGGTCACTGTCTTTCTCCAAGTTTAAGGGCCGGTGCCCACCTAGTGGACACCTCACGGCAATCAAGCACAATTTTGCGCGGATAGCCGCATGGTCAGGAGTCGCCAAGGTGTGAACCGGCCACGTTATGGGTGCAATTACATTCTAATGGCACCCCCGTTGCGCTGATTGCGCAGTTTTCCGCCGCGATTCTGAACAGGAGTCGTGGATAACAAAAGAAAAAAAAACCCGCAGGCATAATATGCCTTGCGATTCCGTACGACCCATAGCATTGCGGCTGGAGGGCGTGGCTACGGTTTTTCTGCAATTGACGCTCGGATGTCACTCCATTGAAATGAATGGGAGCCGCGCGGCATTCACTACCTGCATTGTGCAGGACCGCACGATCCCGGAGATCTGCACCGGGCCTAAGAGGAACTTCACATTCCACCTTGGAATTTTGTTTAACCCCTTACCCTCTGTGCAGCATGACATTCCTTTTCAAATATCGGAACAAGTGGGTTGTGTTGCAGTGGGTTAGGTCCCGTGCACACCTCGGCATACTGGGACCGCGTGTCGCATTCATGCAAATTTTTTTGCCACGTTTCTCCATTGTCTTCAATGTATGCCGCACGCTCAGGCAAGTAGAAAATTCTGCTACGCATCCCGCGTTTCTCATTGGCGGGTTTTAACATGCAGGAAAAATGCACGTTTTTTCCGGCCGTGTTTGGGGTGCCAAGAAATGGCACCACAAGTCAGTTACACCCGTGAATGTGCGTCAAATCGCGCAATATGACATTTTTACCGGGACTTACAGTAGAATTGTAGATTGAAGGTTGCTTTAACGTGGACCGTTACCCCCTTTCACTACAAATCACACCAGCATGCGATTTAAAATCATTTTACATACATTCGTTAAAACTTCTTTTTTTAATTTACTTACAAATAGAGTTCATCTACTTCCTAGTCCACTTCTTGGCACAAAGGATGTAATTGTGCCCAAGTGTTGCATCCTGGGAAGGTTACATCAGCAGAGCATTGCTGGGAAATCTCATCTGTAATCTCAGGAGATTTCAGGGAAAGGCATTTTCCTCCCGAGATGATGTGCATGGTCACATGTCCTAGTCACATGTGCCAAAGTTCCAGGAAGTAAATGGAGAGCTAGTAATCTGCCCTTAGTAAACATGGCCACTGTCCGAAGACTGGGGAAGAAAAGAGAACTGAGGTATGCAAAGAATACAAAGCTGGCAATTATCTAGAGGTATGTGATTGTAGATTGTCATTACTAAACATTTCTAAAGGTGTGTTTGTTGTTATTTTAACCCCTTCATGACTGAGGCCCTTTTTTCCATTTTCACACCCATGTTATATTCCACATTTTAGGCCTGAAAATGACGTAAAACCCCCCAACATTATATATTTTCTGAATGCCAAGACCCTATAGAATAAAATGGTGGTAGTTGAAAATGTTTATGTTGCGCAATATTAGCGCAACTCCTTATTAAACCCCAAAATTTAGTGACAAATTTAATTAAATGCCCCAAAAAACTCTTCTTCGGGACGCAGAAGCGATCTGGCGACAGGTAAGTCGCCAGGATCGCTTCTGTTGTAAAGCCGACAGTCGGCTCTACAAGTTTAAACAGAGTCCCGGCGGCAAAAGTCGCCGGGAGTCTGTTTAAACAGCCCCGATGCTGGCGACATACACTGTACGTCGTCAGTCACGAAGGGGTTAAAGACAAGGGTAAAGTTCCAGCTATGTTAGTTTTTTTGTGTCTGCTCCGTATCTGTCCGTGACGATTTTTCTCATTTCGCCCCGGTCATCAGAAAGCATTTTTATTCTAGGGAGATTTAGTGACAAATGGAGCAGATTGTGTCCCCATCTGTGTATCAATCCCCCAGGATGAGTCTGCTTTTTTTTACCGAAAGTCAGAATCTCACGTGTATGGGTCGCCTAAGCTTGGACAATCTACAGGAACTAAAACCTTAAAGTGATATTAAACCTCGCCTTTTTTTATTTTTGAGAAGGGTAAGTCCACACTTCCCCAAATCTTCCATTTTTTTTATACCACCCCTGGGTGGGGCCATCAGCTAGCCGGCTGCTGTGGAGGCACTCGTGCATGTGTGTTCCCGGCCGTTGCTGCAAGTAGCTTATATCCAGAAGGCCCGGTGCTGACCTCCGCGATCCGGGATTGTGTGGTCCTGCACAATGCAGGCAGTGATTGCCGCGCAGCCCCATTGATTTCAATGGGGTGACATCCCCACGGCAATCGCAGAAAAAATGTACATGTACCTTTTTTTGCGATACACGACGCGTGGCTGTTTTAGCTGTGATCGTGTTCTGAAGCACAGGCGGAATCGCAGCGGGAAACCACGCGATCCGCCCAGTGCGACTGGGGTGCCATTAGAAAATAATGGCACCCACAGCGCGATTGGTTCACACTTTGGCGACTCCGTGAGGAGTCGTCAACGAATGCCGTGAGGTGTTGCCTAGGTGTGCACCGGCCCTTAGGGCACCAGGGGAAGATGTATCCATCTTCCACAGAATCATGTGACAAGATGATGTAGTTTCCCCTAGAACTCCCTGTGACAAGCACTCAGTATCTGGAAGCACCAGACCGTATAGAACTTAGATGAAGTTAAAATAAAACAAGCCAGAAGAGATATTTTGATACTTTAGCACAGTTGCATCGTTATCCAAACAAGATTAGCAGTTTAATATACTGTTACTATATCCCTAAAGCCCTTCAAATGGAATGAGACATGATTCATAAGAAGCTGAATAAAGCCCCTAGACTGGAGAAAGGAGAAGGTTTTACATACACTTCTACAGCACATCCCTGAAATATCTAACAGCTTCATGTTAACAGACATCCTGAGGTCTCCTAACAAATATATGCAAGCCCTGCATTTAGCAGATCACTTTAAAATTGCTTATACCAAGTACAAACAAACCATAGCAATCCAAAGCACTTCCATCAGAACGGATACACGCTGACCGAATTTACCAGTCTAGTAAACCTGTAATACAGCATTATAAAGGATAATTACAGATGGGCAGCTGGCACTGTGATGCCACAAGGCAACTTTAGGGTCACCATACAAACACTGTACAATCGTTGTCCAAGCAACTTTACATTTACCAACGCTATGTAATATGAGCACCTACCAAATATAGCCAATCAATCTATCCCCAGACAACTTCTTGCATTATACCTAAAGGAGTTTGCACAATCAGATTGAGTGATGAGCTTACAACAGTCTACCTGCCTACCCAATACCACCAAAGATCCGGAGCAAATAAAGCCCTACAGAAAGTCATTGGCATAGGATTTTGCAATCCCTTCTCCTACAAGAGAGCCGGGATCGTTCAGGTCCTGCACAATGTAGACAGAGATTCGGCAATCGCAGACACAGAATTTTTGCGATTCACGACGCGCTGATGTTTTTTTAAGCCACGATCGCGTTCGGATGCACGGGCGGAATCGCGGCAGGAAACTGGGCAATCCGCCCGGCGCGACTGGGGTGCCGTTAGAAAATAATGGCACCCACAGCGCGACCATCTGTGCTGGGCGACTCCGTGATCGCACGGAATCGTGCACGATTGCTGCAAGGTGCGGTGTCGCCTAGGTGTGCACCAGCCCACAAGTGTCAGTGCTCAGGCTTGGCAATATAGGAATGCATTGTGGGATGCGGAAGGGAGAGTGAACATCAGCCCCATACGCAGATGTCAAGATACATTTTTCAATGGATGACAATGGAAGGGCACTGAAAAATGAATGTGTTTGAATAGAGCTAGCTCACACTGCTCCGTTCCATTGTGTTGAAAAGCAGAAAATGCACGACTTTTTTTCAGTGCAACGTAACGCAACAAATCTTGTGTGAATTAGCCACATCCATTCTTCGGTGCCTTTGCATTAGCAGCCGTTAAAAAACATATTGCAACAGATCGGAAGGAAATCGCAAGGTACAATTGCAAATGAACGTATCGTATCCTCCGCTGAATTCCTGTGAATGCACCCTTGGTGTTCCAGTGCCACATCTGGGAGGTAGGCAGGGTCTATAAAAGTAAAATGTGGTACCGAAGAGTAACTACTAGTGATGAGACAGGGCTTGGTGCACACCCAGTTCGACTGAGTTAGCCCAAGCCCCCTTAAAACTCTGACCACCACCCCCCTCCTCCTGACCCAATCAGTGTTTGAAGTTGCAGCGGGATCATTCCCTGCCCCTTTGTGATGTATAGCTCTGGGGCGGTGAAATGCGCCTTATTGCAACTGATTGGTTTGGGAAGAGGGGGTAGAAGTAAGAGTTTAGATTGGGCTTGGGTGGACCTAGACTCATCACCGGTGCCTGCTAACCATCTGCCGAGTTGCTTTGCTTTATAGCATCCAGTCACAGGTTTAGGAGGAGGTGACCCGAGTCCTGGTCTGCAAAGGGGGTCTCACTTTTACAGTCGTATTTTTATTACTTGATTTTATATTTAGGAAAATGCAACATGGAGGGGGAATCCAAGAGGGTTGGAACAGATCCAGGAAATGTGATAACAACTTGCCAATGAGAAATATAAGAAGCTAGCAAAATAATACAGGGCCGGACAAATCCCCGAATCCAGGCAACCAATCCAATCAAGTTACAGCTGGATAAGCGTGTCTGAGCCTTTTCTATTGTCGTAAATGTAAGCAGGTTCCTCGCCTCCTATTCTGTGCTTAATGGCTTCAGAACGTCAAATGTTATTACCTCTGGTATAGAAGGCAATATAAAGAAATTACAAAGAGTGTGTTTCAGAGCGTTCAGCCTCTGGAACGCAACCCGGCCAGCTCCCTGCGTTCAGGGGCACGAGGAGGCATGGAGGTGCATTGAAGTCAATGGCACTGCATCCACACACCCCGTCCGCAGTGCGATCGCCCGCAACGCGTGGCGCATTAGTGCCTGCGTTCTGGTCCAGTGTGAGCTGCAAAAATAGTGCATGCAGCATTTTTGCAGATAGCACTGGACAAGAACACAGGCACTAACGTGCCACGCATTCTGGTGATTGCACTGTGGGTTGTGTGGCTGCGGTGCCATTGACTTCAATGCACCGCCACACCCCCTCCGGGCCCTGAATGCAGGGAGCTGGCCGGGTTGCATTCCAGTGGCCGAACGCTCTCTTTGTGGTGTGTACCGGCCCTAAGATGTTCTATGTAAAAAAAAGTTACAGACTGTTTGAACAACAATATAGTAAATAACGAGATCACCGAAAGTAAAACAAAATTATAATATAAACAGCATTACAAATAAACCTTCAAAGAAAAAACAAAAACCCAAGTGTCTTAAGAACGCAGCCACAGCTCGCTGCCATTATGGACTACAAGCTCAATACAAATTATGAAACTAAACGTGAGATTGTAGTCCATCGTAGGAGTGAGCTTGGAGCCGTGACTACTTTACAACACACACAGGGACCACGGGGAAGAAAAGTAGCCCCCCTCCAGAAGGAAGGACAGTGTCAGCAGCATTTCAGAGACGATTGGAGGATCTACAGCCGAATGATACACAACTAAGGTCCAGTATTGTCAATAGTTCAGGTACCTGAATGTATTTTTAAGATTTAACTCCTGAGTTTAGTGTCACTTTAAGCTTTTGTCAGAGGTCTAAAGTCCGACAGTTGTCTACTGACTGCCCTACAACACCGATTGCCAACTTCTGTTCCACTGTCAGCATTAGAGACCTGCAGAAATCCGGGATGAGAACCAATATGGGGATCTGTAATTTCATTCAGTTATGCACTCTCAGGAGTTGGGAGACAGCATGTGAGGTTAGGCAGTACCAGAAACCAAAAGACTGAGTAACTTGACAATTAACATTCTACACTTGGAAACACTCATTCTACATTTATGAACAATACAACATCACAACTTCTGGACCTAATGTTATACTGCAAAATATTCCAGACATGAATCATGTACGCAGACATATCATTACCCATTCAAATAAATCAGCCAACAGCAGCAAAATCTAGCAGCAATTTAATCAGATTTACATGCCGGTAAGTCGTTTTTAGGCATTTTTGAGCAGTCGGAAAAGCACTTTTAAATGCCCAACACAAGAAATCCCATGATTTTCAATGGCCCTTGTTCACACGAGGAGAAACAAAGTCTGGGAATTGCTGAACCTATGTCCCCACATTAGATTCCACCTTTTCTACACCATCTACTTGCAGAACTTGTGCCACAACTGTCTCCACAGGATCGCCAAAGCCTGACAAAGTCCCCAGAGACATCTGACATCTCAGAGACAAAAATTAACTTTCATCATGCCAAAGAAAAAGCTATGGAAGCGGCAAGGAATTAAAGCCTCAATCTCACCACAACTCGCTGGCATTACTCTTTATGCCGACCTCACTCAAAACACCATATTGAACAGGAGGAAGAGACCACTCTCCCTGGACAAGCAATCGATGCATCCAGGGAGAGCAATTGTTTTCTAACCACATGTAATCTTATCACATACATGCGGCGTGGCGGCGTTTACATGCAGCAGCTGTGACCCGATCATTACCTTGAACAGGTGACCGCTGCCGTGTGTAAACATCAGATTAGGGATTCCTGCTGTAGCAAAATGCAAGTTCCTCACGTAGGATTCCTTAATCACACCTAAACTTACCGATGTGAACGGGGTCTTAGACTTATATAATAATATGCACACTCAGAGCACCTTGGAGAGGGGGGTATATTACATCACTTCCTGCATTCAGTGTCACTCTCCAGCTAGAGAAGCTGATGAAGCCGATCTCTGCTTTATCAGCTTCTCTGGGGGTCCCTAGGTGATATCAGGGGACTCCAAGAACCCCTAATGTCTCCATAAAGAGGACCTGCCATGTAAATTGGCTATTACATAGGGGGCTTCTCAGTCCCCCCATGTGATAGCAATAAAGTTGTGTAAAAAAAAAGTAATATTAAAATGAAAGAATCAAAAAAATAAAGACTAAAAAAAAAATTAAGTCCCCGCCCCCCACATGCACACGCACCCACGTGCGAAAACGATTACGCCTATTGTGCCGCACATGGTAAATATCGCCACAAACGTCGGAGTGAGAGCAATCATTTTAGAGCCATTAATCCCTAATACTAAACTGATGAGAAGTAAAAGAGTTTTAATTGTCGCCTATGGGAGGTTTTTTGCGATTTTGCGGGTGCACGCAATTTTAAGGCTTGACATGTTTGGTGTCTATTTACCCGCCGTGACCCCGAATTTCATGGTTTACTAAAAATATGGGTAAGAATAAATGTTTTATAACATAACGTAGGGAAACTTTGTTTCTTTTACATTTACGGTACTTTTTTCATTATATAGTAAACAAAATAACCTCCCCCCCATGTGGTGATTATATACCTCCAAAAGAAAGCTCTGTCCCCAAAAATTTTTAGCATAAATTGCAAAGCCATAGTCCGGTCATGCTGACTGGTGACATTTTTGACTGACTGGTGAGACACCATCACATTTTTCAAGCCCTGCTCATATCAGATTCCACAACAAACTGTAAAAATGACAGCTGAAAGCTAAAGACACAGTGACCATGATACCGTACACAGGTCCATGATGACACGGCCATTATACAAACACTTCTGGTGGCATCGACTCTACACATGTTACCGACTCTCACACCGGTGCTCAGAAAAAGACAGTCCAGGCAACCCCGACTATACATAAATATCCCCAAACACGCAGTCACATGGTACTTCTAAGTACACGACGAGAGGAAACTGCTGGGCACTCTGCAGATATACAAAAGATAGATAAACACACACAGTAGTGGGGCGCTCATGACCTAAAACCAAGCAGCTTATAAAAACAAAAACAAAAAAACGGTACTATTCACTGTGTTCCCAACGTTTTGGGGGGACACAACCCACCTTCCCCAAGAAAGGTTGGCTGCATCCTGTCAAATGCAATAAATAGTACCATTGGGCAACTCCAGCTGTTGTGGAACTACAAGTCCCATGAGGCATTGCAATACTGACAGTAACAGGAATGACTCCCAGAGGCATGATGGGATTTGTAGCCAGAGCACAGCTGGAGGGCTGGAGTTGCCCACCGCTGGGCTATCATCTTCATGTTGAGTCCTAAGCGTGCTTCATCTATCATTCATTTTTTTAATCCAAAAACATCTACACAAATGTTTCCAAGAATAATGCTGAACCTCAATCTGCTGACATCGACTCTTCGCACACAGAGCGATCCTCATCTTATACACATACCTCTCCTACTGTCAGAGTGTCACATTTTCCAGTGACCATGGCCCCATAATTCACATTCCAAAGTCAGAGAGACGTGCCTGCAAGCTAATGCTCGCCGATCGTGAAGTGATAAGCCCCATAGTGCTGGGATTTGTAGTTCAGTCATAGGCTGCATTCACACCAGTAATGCACACATTTTTGCCATGTCCTTGTTGAGGGGGTTTTCCCTCGCCTCTTGTTAGGACAGTAGTCAGAAATCTCTCCAATATGGGTATAAACAAACATTTTAAAGGACTGATAAAAAGGTCCAGCTGATAAGCAGCCAATCAGCTGCAGTTACAGCAGGGGTGGACAAATTATAAGTGAATTCAGGAGCCAGTCTGTCCAATCCAAGAACTCACAGGATTTTTTTTTAGGAGCCAGCTCCATTGACAATCACAGAAAACCTCAAAACTTATGTGCCAGCTGTCATTTTTTGCAGAGTAGCTACCTGCTACTGGGATTGGTCCAGCCCTGAGCTGCAGGAGCTGGCTGCTTGAACACAATAGCCAGCAGGGAGATTGCTCTATCCACAGTGTGTCATTTAACCCAGAATGAGATGGCACGTGCGAGCCCTGAGGTGTGTTCAGTTCCTTAGCCAAGTGCCGAGTAGCTGTTCTGCAGCATTTCAGTTCACTGCAGCAGCTTCAGGCTAAGTTCACACATTGTGGAGGATCTAGTGAGCTGCTTTCGTGCAGTTGTCACGCGTTTTGGTTTGCACGATTTTGCTTTGCAATGCGTAGAGATGTCTATGGGACCCAAACTGCGCAACAACCACCAGAAAATAGCTCATGCAACTTTTTGCGCGACAATTCGCAAAAGGTGTAAACAGCTGCCATAGACGTGAACACAAATCTCTGTTTTGTGCAATAAATGGCCTAGGTGTGACCTGAGCCTCACTGAACGCTTTGGCTGCACGGTGCCAAACAAAATGGCGGAGGAAAATATTTTTGAGTAATAAATACCATTTTCATACTAATTTGCTGTGCTTGTCCACCAAAATATTAAATTGGAGGTTCCCACGCTGAATTGGTTTCCTCCATCGGGGTGCACCTTTCTCCATCGCTGCCAGGTGTGCCCACATTTAAAATGGCTGCTGGTGCTCTGTCACCACCTTCTCCGGCACACTCCGCGTTCTTCATCCACTTCTGCTGCGAGTGCTGAGCACTCACTTGCAGCACGGAATTCAGCAGCGTTGCTCCAACTTGGCACTCACAGCATCTGAGCAACTGAACACCCAACTTTTCCCACCCTATCCAAAGGCCCAAAGAAAAATAAAATTGCAGCGGCAGTTGGCCTTTTAAGAATTTAGTTTAATTGATTTGATTAGTAAGATGCAGATCACCACACACAGAATGATGCGTCACCCAGACGTTAGTTAGCGGATCTTGCTTTTTATAATGCAAGGTCCACTGTGCAAACTAAATGTGTGTATATTATATGTATGGATAGATTGGGGGAAGGATTAGAACCCCTGTAAGGTGTTTCGCTGTCTGGAACCTCGATGATTAGATTCACCCTCTCTATTATCTCTAAGAAAATTCAGATTTAAAGAGCTGTCGTGACAACAGTGATACAGGGAAAACTTTTTTCAATTGGGACACTTGTTCTGCTGACAAGAGGGGATTTCCTCTCATTTCCTGTTGTGAGTAGCAGACAGGAAGTGAAGGAAAATATCCTGAAAGGGACACAGACACCAAATAAACACGGACAGGGTTTTCATACCTTCTGCCATATATCCAATATGAAAAGGAAAATTGGTTTTAGATACACTTTTCCTTTGCCGCCTAAGTTACAACCTGACTTTACAATCTCTGTAAGATCCACCAACCTGCATAACATGACGGAATGCCATATTGTGTATAAATGTTAAACAGATTGCTCAGGTGCCTCCTCATAGTACACAGCTAGCCATACCAGATCAAATTGCTCTCATTTAGTATGCAGGCTGATGGAGGGAAAAAAATTCAATTAATTCCTCTATCCATGCTAACTAGTGTGGATGGAGGAATCTCCCCTGTAGGCTATTGTATTCACACAACCGCACCACTCACAGCGATCTTAACATCCAAACTGCAACAGCATCTGATAGGCTGCAGTCATTGGTCACCCGGTAATTTTCTACCCGAAACTTTGATTTTCACAAAAATATAGTTGAGCAGGATGGTGTCAGCAGCGTGAACCCCATCCCCATTCTGCCCTAGGTTAGCATGACATGCAGTCGTCTCCTTTTGCAGGCCCGTGATACCAATGTCTCATATCCCAGGAGGGATCAGCTTCCCCATTTATCGGCATCTTCATTCATCTGGCGTCCCGGAAGAAACATTCGGCTTCCAATGACAAAATGAAAAAGATGTTGGCTTGGGATTCTATACGCAGTAGAACAGTGGCGGGGGAGAAGAGGACAGCAAAGATTTCACATGGCATTTAAGGCCAGGTGCACACTTGTGTGATCCGTGACCAAGCGCCAATCGTGCACGAAACCGTGCTGTCATGGAATCGCGCTGGTGGTGCCATTATTTTCTAATGGCACCCCAGTTGGCCCAGACAGATTGCGTGGTTTCCCACAGCAATTCCGCCCGTGCAATCGTGCAGGATTGCGGATGAAAAAAACGTGTGTCGCAAAAAAAAGGTACATGCCTTTTTTCACTGATTTCCGTGCAGATGTAACTAGATAATCAATGAGACTGCACCTCAAACACTGTGTGCAACTGAACACAAACGCGCAGCTCTGGGACGTGTATCCTGGGATCTCCCAAGTGTGCGTCTGACATACGTTTTACCTGCATCAAAACAGAAGTGGTAATTGGAGTTTTTAAAGAGTGAAGATTCTCTTCTCTTTACACAATCATATGATATGATCAAAACTATTATTGAAAAGACAGATACTGGGTCATCGATCCGAAAATGCAATCAATTCCATCAATGTACGATTGGTCTGGGTGGAAAATCTGATCACATGGAAGTAGGCAAAGCCATGGCTTCCCTGTTTATGTCAGCAAAGGCTGAGTGATGACAAGTGAAGCCATAGTGGGGAGACGGCAGCCAGGATCAGTTTAGAACCCAGAGCACTCCTTTCAGCAACAGACCAACAATGAGAGCGGGTGATGACGGGAACGGACAATGGCGCCCTCACAAGCATAGACCAAACTTTAAAGCCCAACTCCAAACAGGATTACTCTCTCAAGTTTCAGGCCGGCGTTCCTCGGGACCTTGCTGTCACGCAGACGTATTTCTATGTCCGGTTTGTGGGTTATGTGTTTAGATGAAGCGCTGAGATCTCGAGGAACGCTGAATTCACTTTTACGTGCTTAGGAGAACGTTATTACATCTGTATACAGGAATACAGCATCAACAGGAAACACACAGATCATAGATGAACATGCATGTAGAAGAACCAGCATAGACCAGACTTGCACCACAGCGCCATCTAGTGCTCAAAAGACATAACAGTACATCAGCATGTCAGTAATACAATCGTTGCATATTAGCATAGGCTGTTGTATTTCTAACACTGTTAAAGGATAATTCCCCTCTCAACAAATGTGAGAAAATAAAATACCCAAATCTGTCGCCTCTCCCCCCGCCCCTGCTGGTCAAACCTGAGTGAAAGCCCCCACACTAACCAGTACACATACTGCAGCGAGCATCTAACTCTAGCAGAACGCTAGCGAATGGAGAGCATTTATTGGTCTGCACGGTCACCTGAACACTGAAAAGCTCTTCTTCCCCCCCCCCCCCTCACCTCCTGGCCAATCATAAAACAGAGCCTGGGCCTGTGTGTTTTGTGATTGGCCTGTGGGAGGCAGAGACGCAGCCACCGTGGTGAGGCCCAATAGTAGCCAAACAGGGATTAGACATTCGTTCACCACTACATAATGCGTATGACATTTTGGGGCCCCTTGGGACCCCTTCCTAAGGCAGCAGTGACAAGGGAACATAGACCAAGCAAAGTTTAGATTCACCAATCACAACCCCCCGTGCAGCAGGAGGGCCCCCGGAGATTGTACAATCACATTGGCACTCCTCTAGTCAGTCTCACTTCTCATGTAAACAAAGGCTGACTGATGGAAAGTGATGCCGCAGGAGTGAGACTGCAGCAAGAAATAATTTTATTATCACACAAACAATACAAACGCTCCTCTGGGGTCACCCCGACTACAGTTCCGCTTCTGTATAAAGGCCGATATAAGAGCCGGGGGACAAATGTGAGGAAGCATCACAGGTGACTTAGGTCAATGAAAAGGAGACCGGTTGCTATGGGCAACACCCCAAATTGTCCTGCTGGGATGATGTATGGAAAGTGAAGCTGTCAATCATGGCAACCAATCAGCTTCCCTTTTGCTAGGATGTAAATAGTTGCCATGGGCAACGGCTCCACTGCTACTGAGGTCCTCATCCCCACACAGTGACATGCACCCCCCCCTTCTCTCCAGGGCCGCGGCCTGTGCGTGTCACTGAAGCCTCGGTATTTCCTAGCCGTCCACCCCTCCCGGGTCTCTGGGCCTCTCAGGCCGCACTCACCGCTCTCGATTTCGTTCCCTTTCTTGGCGGTGGCGGCGTTGCCCATGGCTGGGAGGCTCGAGGCGGGGGGTGGCGCTGTGTGCTGGGGGGAGGCCGCTTCCCGGCTCTGTCCGTCTCTCTACTCTCCGCTCCAGCCGCCGCCTCCGCCACACGTCTAGAAGCGCTCCACCGGAAATGACGTCCTAGCGGCCCGACTGCACGGGCAATGGGGCGGGGCGTTGTTACGGGAGACGGCGAGCGCGACCCCTCCCCCCTGGTACACTGATGAGCCCGGCCTCTGCGACCCGAGCGGAGCATCGTAGGAGCTGCGGTGTCCGGTATCCGGCCTCCAACCATTCATCCCAGCCTCAACCATTGATTATGGCCTCCAATCAAACCTCCGACATTCTGTCTTCATTCTGTACTATGACCTCCTCCGCACCGTCCCCAGCCTCCAACCAAACCTCCTCCACACTGTCCCGATCATGTACCATGACCTCCTCCACACTGTCCCCGGCCTCCAACCAAACCTCCGCCATTGTGTTCTCCCTCTAATTATTCCTAGCCTCTTCTATTCTCTTCCCTTGCACTGCTCCTGGCATCTAATGTGGCCTCCTCTACACTGTTCCCAGCCTCCACCATGGCCTCCTCTACACTTCCCCCAGCTATCAATCAGGCCTCCTCTATGTTGTCACCAGTCTCTATGTTGACTTCTTGTACATTGTTCACAACCTCTACCATGACCTCCCCTACAGCCTCCAATCAGACCTCCTCTATACTCTGTTCTGCTCCAACCAGACCTCCTGTACACTATCCCCAGCCTCCAACAGGCCTCCTCTACACTATCCCCAGCCTCCAACAGGCCTCCTCTACACTTTCCCCAGGCTCCAACCAGCCCTCCTCTACACAGTCCCCAGCCTCCAACCAGACCTCCTTTACACTGTCCCCAGCCTCCAACCAGACCTCCTTTACACTGTCCCCAGCCTTCAACCAGACCTCCTTTACACTGTCCCCAGCCTCCAACCAGACCTCCTTTACACTGTCCCCAGTAGGGTTGCCACCTGTCCAGGATTCACCCGGACAGTTCGGGTTTTGAATGCTGTGTTCGGGTTTCATGGCAGCAGAAACCCGAACACAAAATGTCAGGGAGACGGGGGCAACCAAAATTAAGATAGAGGCTACTGCCCCCCACAGAAAATAGTCTCAACTGTGATATTTACATATGAATGGGTGGCGCTATTATCAAAGGAATAAGCCATAACTCATTCTCCCACAAAAATGTCAGTGCGTCGCTGGAGTGTTCGGGTTTCGCTTGAAGAAAAGGTGGCAACCCTAGTCCCCAACCTCCAACCAGACCTCCTTTACACTCTCCCCATCCTTCAACCAGCCCTCCTCTACACAGTCCCCAGCCTCCAACCAGACCTCCTTTACACTCTCCCCATCCTTCAACCAGCCCTCCTCTACACAGTCCCCAGCCTCCAACCAGACCTCCTTTACACTATCCTCAGCCTCCAACAGGCATCCTCTACACTATGCCCAGCCTCCAACCAGCTCTCCTCTACACAGTCCCCAGCCTCCAACCAGACCTCCTTTACACTATCCTCAGCCTCCAACAGGCATCCTCTACACTATGCCCAGCCTCCAACCAGCTCTCCTCTACACAGTCCCCAGCCTCCAACCAGACCTCCTTTACACTATCCTCAGCCTCCAACAGGCATCCTCTACACTATGCCCAGCCTCCAACCAGCTCTCTGTGTCACGTTCCATGTTCGGTGACGGAGGCCCCGACTGTGATATGTGAAGGGATTTGCCGCCACCTGCTGGATGATTATGATAACTGCATCACCTTCTGGTTGAGCCCAATGACTCCACATAGTGATTGCAAAGCATTTCCCGGTCACTGGGCTGCTCATAGTCTCTGCTGGTCATGGGATCAATAAGGATCTTTATCAGCACAGCCCAGGAGAGAATCTTGTCTTGTATTCCCATAAAGCAACAGACATCACAAGCTGGGGCCTGATTTACTCTCTCTGCTGCCCCAAGA
>NW_017306379.1:2245559-2250136 GCF_000935625.1 Nanorana parkeri | reverse complement strand
CCCCCCTCCCCGCTCACCCCTCCCCCCAATGGAGGATGGCAGGGTTGGTTTAAATGTTTTTTAAAATTTTTTATCACTTTTTTATATTTCAATTTTTTTACATTTATCTTATCTTTTACTTTTTCATTTGTTTATAATTTTTGTATCTTATTTTTTACCTTTTTTATCTTAAATAGGGACCATGGGGAACAAAAGTAGCCGCACTCCAGAAGGAAGGACAGTGTCAGCACCAATTCAGAGATGATTGGAGGATCTACAGCCGAGTGATACACAAATAAGATACATTTTTGTTAATAGTTAAAATACTTGAATGCATTTTTAACTTGATTAAGGCCCCGTTGACACCAGGAGTTTAGTTGCGCATTTCTTTCCACGCTGAAATGCATGCAACATAAAATCCCATGTGTTCCTATGGGGGACGTTCACACACACGCCCTGAATCGCGTGGAAAAATATGCCTGGTGTTTGAAATGGTCCTTGAGCTTCTTTTGTGGCACTTAGTCTGTTTTGCTCCACAGACTTCAATGTAAACACGCCGATTAGCGTGTTTTTGCACTTTTTTTAGCGGGTTTTTGCAACTGAGACTGCTTTTTATTGGACAACTGTAAAATGAGATGAAAACGCGCCTTAAAATGCTATTGCTTATAAAAAGAAAACGCCTGTAAAACGCGCAAAGAACTACACGTAAAGCGCGCTGAAATGCTGTCGCCATGGTGTGATTGGGGTCTTACCTCCTGAGTTCAGTGTCACTTCAATGCAACAATAGGGGAAAAAAAAGATTGAGAAGAACTCTGTTGTGATCAGACAGTTACAGAACTATTCAAGAACTTATTACATAGAGTGCGCTTTTATTTATACAGAATTATTATAATATATGTTTAATCCGTTGTTTGTAGCTTGCAGCTAATTTACCTGCCATCCATTGTATGATATCCCCTATACCTAATCATACACCACTACAACAGGCTTCTTTTCTTATGTTATCTTACAGAAGAAGCACAGGGATCTTTTTTTTAATTAATAAAAAAATTATAACAAAGCCGTAATTGACCTTTAAACATCTTCTTTGTAAAGGGCACATTCTGACCAATTTCATTTTGGTGACAGAGTTAAGGTGCCCATACACCTTACGATTATCGTACGATAATCGTATGCGATCGACTTTTCGTACGACAAGCGTAACGTGTGAATAGGGTGCCCGACCGATAGTACTGTACAATCGTACGACTTTTGACGGTCAAGCATGTTTGAAAACTTTGGTTGATCGTACGATGTTCGCATGGTTGGTGGCGTTTCCGTCCGTCAAATGTCGTACGATTAACACTGCGCATGCGCAAACGGAAATAATTGCGGTCAATTACCGCAAGTCGTCCAGGTGTTTTTTTCTAACTACCGCTGATTGAACCTTGCGATAATCGGGGCAGGATGGGGCCGTCGTACGAAAATCGTACGACGGTTCGATCATCGGACGAAAAGTTTAGTCCGATAATCGTAAGGTGTATGGGCACCTTTACTTTCCAGCATCATTACAGGCTGTGTTGTGTGAATAGGTGAGTATACACAGGGGGCGGAGACCTGACACTGGTGTCAATCACTGCAGCCCTGGTGTCCCCCGGCGGTGGGGCAGAAGTAGAAGGAAGATCCTGAACAAATAGTGTTCTGTAAGCTGTATGCATGTAATGTTTATGCAATGTTTACAGACATACAGAGCAAAGGATTCCTTATTGATTGCTAGGATGTAGGAGGCTTGAGCTATCCTTTGTTGTGAGGATGCAGATAGCTCCTTGACTCCTAGTGTCCTTGGTTGCTAGGAAACAGGTAGCTCCTTTCACCTCGTCTCCTTGGTTGCTAGGATACAGGTAGCACTTTGCTGCCTAGTTTCCTTGATTGCTAGGATACAAGTAGCTCTTTGCCACCTATTCTCTTTGGTTGGTAGGATGCAAGTAGCTCCTTGCCGCCTAGGTTGCTAGGATGCAGTTAGCTCCTTACTGGCTGGTGTCCTTTGTTGCTAGGATGCAGTTAGACTCTTACTGCCTAGTGTCCTTGGTTGCTAGGATGTAGGTGGCATAAGCTGCCCATGGTTGCTAGGATACAGGTAGCTCCTTACTGCCTAATGTCCTTGGTTGCTAGGTGACTCGAGCCATTCTGTGTTACTAGGATACAGGTAGCTCCTTGCCACCTCGTATCCTTGGTTGCTAGTATATAACTAGCCGCCTAGTGTCCTTGGTTGCTAGGATACAGCTAGCTCTTTGCTGCCTAGTGTCCTTGGTTGCTAGGATACAGGTAGCACCTTGCCCCTAGTGTACTAGGTTGCTAGGATGTAGGGGGCTTAAGCTGCCCATGGTTGCTAGGATGCAGTTAGCTTCTTACTGCCTGATGTCTTTGGTTGCTAGTAGGGATGCACCGATACCACTTTTTTACGACCGAGTACCGATACTTTTGATCAAGTACTCGCTGATACCAATTACCGATACTTTTTCTTAAAGGGACAGGTCACATTTTTTCTAAAGCAATACAAACTAATGATTTAAGGTCAGTTTCTTAATATTATGATTCATGAGATGACGAGGGAGCATGACGCCGCCTTTCCGGCCAATCAGAATGCCGGCGCTACGTCATTACACGGCGCCCGGCTTCTAGATTTGCTAGCTTCCTGACCAATCGGGAAGCCAGGCAGGGCGTCATTACACGCTACCCGGCTTCCTGATTGGCCGGGAAGTCGGCTCCATGCTCTCTCATCACAAGTGACGAGAGAGCATGGAGCCGTTTCCGGGCCAATCAGCAAACCGGGCAGCGTGTAATGATGCGCAGCCTGGCTTCCTGATACAGGAAGTACTCATGCTAGGTATCGGTGTATTTGGGCGAGTACGAGTACTCACCCAAATACTCAGTATCGGCACCGATACTAGTATCGGTGCATCCCTAGTTGCTAGGATACAGCTAGCTCTTTGCTGCCTAGTGTCTTTGTTTGCTAGGATACAGCTAGCTCTTTGCTGCCTAGTGTCTTTGGTTGCTAGGATACAGGTAGCACCTTGCCGCCTAGTGTTCTAGGTTGCTAGGAGGTAGGCGGCTTGAGCTGTCCATGGTTGCTAGGATGCAGTTAACTTCTTACTGCCTGATGTCTTTGGTTGCTAGGGTGCTAGGTGGCTCAAGCTGTCCTTTGTTGCTAGGATACAGGTAGCTCCAATAGTGTGCATTTAGGCTCTATGCTATAGGCATGTAAACGTTACCACAAACATTTACATAGGTGCAGCGTAAAATATGGTCAATACAGGGAACGTCTGACACAGATTTTTCTGTGCTGACTATAAATATAAAGATCTGAACACAGCGCAAGTTTACTAAATGTTACGCAGATTCATGTGCCCATAACATGATAATTGCTCAAAGTTTGTGAAAAACCCCATTGATGTCCTGGGAAGGGTGTCCAGACACTGCCACTTGGGGGGGGCACCTACCAATGACAACACCACAAAAATGTCTTGTAATTCCTCACAACCAGCATGCAGATCTGGCAAGTCCATAATGCACATTTTGACAACCTTTAACCCAAAGCATTGCAGCTGGAAGAGCGGAGTGACAGCCAGGCACATTGGCATTTTTAGCAGCAGCCCCCAACTCTACCTGGGTGTGTGACAACACCTGAGCGGTGACGTCACACAGGTAACCCCTCCCCATCTCCGTTTCTTTTTGTTGCTATGTCCACCGTTTGCGTTCCAAGCTGTGAATCACGGACTGATCCATCTGTCCCGCGGAGGGGGGCGGAGTCAGCGCCAGACGATCGCGCAGATTTCATCCAGATTCCACGGGGTTAAATCAAGCTTCCCTGGAGACCGTCTCCTCCGAACAATAACAATCCCCGGGGGTATCCCCACGTGACGGGAGCTTTTTTCTTTGCAGTAACCTCTGCTGTCCGGGGATAGCAGGGGAAAGACTGGGACGGTCAGCACCGGGGACAGGGATCCGATTCATCGCCTGCCGAGGCCGGTAAGTGGCCCTTCCCTATGACAAACAATGGCCGAGGGAGGGGAGCTGCGGGTCAGAGAAAGGATCAGCATGAATCAGCATCATCAGCACCCAAAGAGAGATGCACAGAGCAGAGGGCAGCATCTATGCCTACCCATCACACTGCTGCATGCATTCCCATCTACAGGACCACCATGACATGCAGGGCAGGATATAACAATGATGTGCAGGGACACACTGCTGGATCTGACTGCCAATCATTGCACCTCTCAGGAGGAAGGGGGTGGGGGGCATTATATACCCAGCTATTGTTTGTATAGTACATTGCATGGAACCATACTTTGGGCTTGTATAGAACAGTCTTTTGTCAACCTTCTTACTCCAGAGAAACCCTTGAAAGATGTTTTAGGTCAAGGGGAACCCCTGCTAAAAGCAGTTCATTTGGGGTCAGAGGGAAGAATGCCCCTCTTACACCGGTGGTCATTGGGAAAAATAACCTCTCTTATACTGGTGGTCATTTTGAATAATGCCCCCACTCCCCTACAGTGGTGGTCACTGGGAAGAATGCACACCCCCCTTACAGTGGTGGCCAGTGGGAATAATGCCCCCCC
>NW_017306379.1:2206664-2245540 GCF_000935625.1 Nanorana parkeri | reverse complement strand
GCGCTCCCTTACATTGGTTAGAATGTCCTTTACAATAGTGGTCAATGAGAAGAAAACCCCTCATACATTGGTGGTCAGTGGAAAGAATGCCCCCCACCTTACACTGGTGATTAGTGGGAACAGTGCCCTGCCTTACATTGATGGTCATTAGGAAGATTACAGTAGTGATCAATGAGAAGAATACCCCCTTACATTGCTGGTCAGTGGGAAGTATACCCCCCAACCTTATGTTGGTGGTCAGTGGTTAGAATGTTCCTTAACAGTAGTGATCAATGAGAAGAATACCCCTCTTACATTGGTGGTCAGTGGTTAGAATAATCCTCTTACATTGGTGGTCAGTGGGAAGAATGCCCACCTTACATTGGTGGTCAGAATGTCAACCTTAAAGACAACTAAAAAGATACTTGCTGTTGTGCCCACGGCTCTTTCAAGTGGTCTTGGCCCTGGAACTATGCAGGCACCATCCAATGGGAAGTCAATCAACCACTGCTCAAGGAGCCCCTAAGGACCTCTGGAGAAACCATAGGATACCCATGGAACCCTGGTTGAGAGAGAAGGCCCACCTTAAACTGGTGGTCCATGAAAGGAATACAGTATAGGACTGATGGGAAGTAGAAGAAAGGCGTGGGGCATTGGATCTCTTAAAGTAGTAAATGTTCCAGTCAGGAGAGTGGAGGAAAAAATTCTCCTTAGGCAGCTCTCCAAGAAGTGGTGGCCGAAAGGTTGTCTCTTTGCATGAGTAGGGACTGGGTCTTCAAGAAGAAATGTGCCCAAAGCAGAACGTTTCAATTCCAGATTTAATTTCATTCAGATTCTTATAACTTAAATAGCCAACGTTTTTTGGGGTCTCAAAGAGCCCCCTTCATCAAGGCTTGAACAAAGCATGCACTGGACTGATAAAACTGGAGGGATCCTGGTAAGTTGTATGATTGCTCCTGATGCCAGTTTTTGCTTAACCCGCATCTGGAACGATCATCCTACCTACCCCGATCCCTCCATTTTTATCGGTCCAGTACACACTTTGTTCAACAGTACCGAGTCACTATGAAAGGGTGACCCTTTTAACCTCCAAAACACGTTGACTTCTTGATATGAGTCTGAATGAAATTTAATCTGGACTATGTTGTGAATTTGGTGCTTTGCTCCTTGCACACCTAGTCTGTTACACTGATGGTCAGGGGGAAGAATGGCCATTACCATGGCGGTCAGTGTAATGTCCCTGTACCTTGGGAGATAATTGGGGGAAGATTGCTCCTAATATAGGAGGATTGCTCCTTATATGTCATTTGGAAGAATGCCCCCGAAGCCCCCCATACAGACATCCAAAATGATCACTATTGTCAGTGGTTACTTACATGAGAAACAAGAGGAGAAGCTCCACTGGTCCCCCTCTGCTGGCTCTGCTGAGTGGTCTCGGTGTCAGAGCTACGGGTGTACCATCCATGGGGCAGGAGCTCAAGGAACCCCTTGTAACCTCTCAGGGAACCAGTTACAAAAGGCCGACCAAGGCCAATGCCAAGCTTAGCTGGCTTAGATAATCTACATAGGAAAACTTGATCATGTATGTGATTGTCTCAACCACGCTATTGGGATGTTTTTATATCAGGATGGCTTGACTTGTGTTGTGTTTATAAACTTCTATGAATATTATTATCAATATTGGGAGCAACTATCTTTGTGTTTATAAATAATATCCAAGACCAATACAGCACGGAGAACCGTAGAGAATAGAGATGAGAAAACCCTTACAAGGAGATAAAAAAGGATTTCTATTGCTAGGGGTCTATTTTTAAATATTTTCACACAATTTGCATACCACATTCACCTAGCATTCGTATATTTTTCAAACTGAATCCAACTATTAAAATGTGTGAATCTTGTGTAAATAGAACCCCTTAGTGTTGTTGGTAATTTATATGATTAATTGTTCGGTATAAGACCCTATTCACACCAGGGCGACAGCTCTTTAGCGCGTTTATTGGCGCATTTTTGTGTGTTTTTAATACACGTTTCAGCGCGTTTTACAGGCGTTTCCTGTTCCTCAAATCATCTCTGAATTGGTGCTGACACCGTCCTTCCTTCTGGAGGGGGGCTTCTTTTGTTCCCCATGGGCCCTGTGTGTTGTAAAGTAGCCACCTCTCCAAGCTCGCTCCTGTGATGGACTACAATCTCAATACAAATTAGTAAACTAAACATGAGATTGTAGTCCATCATAGGAGCGAGCTTGGAGAGGTGGCTACTTTACAACACACAGGGACCATGGGGAACAAAAGTAGCCCCCCTCCAGAAGGAAGGACGGTGTCAGCACCAATTCAGAGATGATTGGAGGATCTACAGCCGAGTGATGCACAAATAATACATGTTTGTTAATAGTTAAGATACTTGAATGCATTTTTAAGACTTGACTAAGTTTAGTGACCCTTTAATTTCTTATTTCCCCATTGCATGCTGTGGTTCCTTCCAGCTGACGGCCACAATGTCACTGCAGGACACAGTATTGGCCAGCTGACGAAACCACAGAGTGCAGGGGAAAGCAGGCATCTGCCACATCTAGAAATGAGTTGGATGTTGAAGATTCTTCAGCAAGCTGTGCACTTCAAGAAAGCATCAATGGCATGCTTACTGAAACAGGTAAATAGTAACATTGTCACTCACGCAGCTCGGCGGATCCCGTCATCTACGTCGGGATCCACTCCGGCTGCGGCATCTTAGTATACCGCGAGCTGTAGCTCACGGTATACTGAGCTTAGGGTAACGGGAGGACGCTAGTTTGTGTCCTCCCGTTACCCTAAGGAGAACTATGGGGAAAAACACTGACCCCATAGTTCTCCTTTAACTGCCTGTCTGATAGCTACAACAGGAAGTCAGAGGAAATCCTTCCAAAGAAAGGGAAATCCCTGGTGATCAACAGGGTCACCAGAACTAGTGTCACCATTGGAAGATTTCACATATATTCCTGTTCTGACAACAACCCATAATGTGGGATTTTCTTTCATTTTCAGTGATAACGGTCACAAATAGAGGAGGTAGATCTCCCTAATGGGGACACAGACACAAATAAAAGCCTGACAGGTGTTCTAGCTGCCGAAAACCCCCCAAAAACTGACATGTTTTAAACCTTCCCCGCTCTATCCTAAACTGAAAAAAAAAAAAGACTGGGCTTCAGTTGCACTTTAAGCATGTGAATGTAAACATTTTTTAATGAGCAAATTGTCTCATTATTAAAATATGAACAAAGGTAGAATAACTGCTTCTCTGTGAACTGACCCTATATTTGGGGAGTCTCCATTAAAGCTGACCTTGCTCAGGCTATTAGGGTAATGGCATTCATTAGCAGTGCTTCAAGGTGCCGGGCAGAGGAAGGGCTTGTTAACCTGACTTTAAAAAAAAAGGCGTTGTAGTCAGGGGCGTAACTAGAAATCACAGGGCCCCATAGCAAAATTTTGTATGGGGCCCTGTGATTTCTAGTTACACCCCTTGCAGAGCCCACTTGAGATCCCACACAGCCCACCTTAGGGTGAAGCTGCAGAGCACACCATAGACTCTCCCAGAATCTCTATGGTGGTCTCTGCAGGGTCTCAGATGGGCTGTTCACATTCCTTACCTGTCCGCCTCCTCTTACTCCATGGTCGCTGATGGGCCCCGCCTCCTCCTCTGTCACCGGGCCCGCCTCCTCCATCACCGGGCCCCGCCTCCTCCTCTGCTGCCGACCCCCCTGGGCCGGCCTCCTCCTCCACTGCCAGGTCCAGCCTTCTCCACCACCGCTGCTGGCTCCCACTGACTCAGCAGCGGCTCTGGAGAGGAACGCACCACTACACAGATAACTGTCAGGGATCTGAACTGCGGCACGTTCCTCTTCACAGCCGCCAGTGACAGCCAGCAGCATGAGATGCCATAGCGACTCAGGCGCCCGCATGGCATCAGGGATGTCCTGGCCATGCCCCCCTGTCCCCCGGGCCCCATAGCGACCGCATGGGTCGCTATGTCGATTGTTACGCCACTGGTTGTAGTCATTTATTTTGTTTCTGGTTACTTTGTGAAAGAGAATGTATCCTATACAACTTTGAAAATTGTTGTTTTCTGGAATGTTTAGAAACTGTAGTATACCAGTATAATACTCCATTCACACCTGAGTGGCTGTCCGCGCTTATTCGGCTGTACGCATACACGCGGAGATGCTCTAAACAGGGAATTCAATGCACGTCAATGTGCATCGTTCAGACCATTGCGGGGGCTGCATTGTACGAAACCGCACAGCCCCCAAAATAGTGCAAGCTCGATAATCTGGCGGATTCCGCACGTTTGCGGCTATTTAATTAAAAAAAATGCGTTTTTGTCCCGCACGGTCTTCCACACAGAAAACCGTGTGGGAACCGCAAATGCTATGTGTCAATGAAGCCTTAAAATGTTTTCCTGTATTAATATAACATGGCAATACGCAACACACTACAGAGTAGTTGGAACTATTCCCATTAGTCCATACATCTAGTGCACTTTAAAGAACAACTCTGAGCAGAATAAAAATGAGCCCTTGCAGTGTAGCTACCCCCACAGTGCAAGAGTTACGTGCTCATTTTGGTCTAGAGTGTAAAATAAACAAATATATATTTACCCGATCCTCAGTCCCCCATGGCTGCTAGACAGATCATTGCAGTCTCTTCTTCTCAGGTTTTGGCAGTCTAAGGATTCCTGACATCATCACATCCATTCACTTGCATTAAAAGTGAGGCAGAGAGAGGTTACCATCACAAGGACCGAGGGTCAGGTGAGTATATCTTTTTTATTTTACACCCTAGACCAAAAGCAGCACTTAACCCTTGCAGTGTGGGGGTAACCCTGCTTCAAGGGTTCATTTTTATTCTGCCTGGTTAAAACAAAGTGCTCTTATTCCACTTTAAAGCCCATCTCCAAGCAAACAACAACAGACCTTTGCAGTGGGGCTTCCTCTCGCATTGCAAGGGTTAAGTGCTTGTTTTTTTTCTAGGGGCTGGAGAAAAGCAGATTTACTTACCTGATCCCTGCTCCCCCTAGCAGTCATGTGCATCTCTTTCCCGTCCACTCCCGCCAGCTTCCTGTGGGCTGCTAGACTGGTCTCCACTGGTCTCCGGCAGTCTGAGGACCGCTGACGTCATCATGTCTAATGCAGGTTCCATAGAACATTACCCGCTGCCCGGTTTCCTGATTGGCTGGGAAGCCTCATCCATGCTGTTTGGCCAGCTCAATACTGATTGGCTGGAAAGCCGGCTTTCCGGCCCTTTCAGCATTGAGCCGGCCAAACAGCATGGAGGCAGCTTCCCGGCCAATCAGGAAGCGGGGGGCGCCGAGTCATTACCCGCCACCCGGCTTCCTGGTTGGCCGGGAAGCCGGCTCCACATTCCTTTATGGCACTGCCGGTCAATCTCTATCTGACCGAAAGTTTCAGTATCGGGGGTAAATATGAGAGCATTTGGGTGAGTACGAATATTCGCCCAATACTCGGTATCGGCACAAATACCAATACTAGTATCGGTATCAGTGCATCCCTCATGTATGCCAATTCATTTAGGGAAACAAGTAGTGATGGAATGTGAAACTGCCATGTCTGACCTCTCCTTCTGACAATGCAAGTTATGTGGTGGTCAAGCTCATCCAGTGGCTTGAATAGTTTGTTAGGAACTATCCTGGAACAGGAATACAGATTAGGAGTTATGACTTCTTGCATTCTAATCTGTGTGCCATGTTCTAAGTCATTGACCGAGAAAATATTGAGTCCAGAGACAGCCAGGGAACTAGCATTAGTAGAAGGTCAGTAATGGCGTCTTCTGTATTTCTTCCAGTACTCGTTTCCTTTAAGATATTTAATGCTGTAATCTCTGAGGCAAGGAAGTACGAGAGCCGAGTAAAGTATGCTGTTGGCTTGTTCTCAGCGCAGAGCAGAAGCTACGCCCAAATCAATTGCTAAGGAGTTATAAGCTGCATATAAAGCAATATCACACATTGACCATTGCCATGGGCACCATTGTCTAGGCTTCTCCTATAGCATCATTAGTCTTACCGGAGTGGTACTTCCTCCCACTGTGTCCACCGCCTCCTGTGTGTTGTATCCCTACGCTGGTTCAGCTCTGCAGAGTGCTAGATGGCTGGGCAAGCACCATATGCAGCAGTAAATGTACACCTGTACAGGGTTCCTGGGGTTAGCTTTGTACCGCCTTATGCATTTCACCAGATGAATCATTTAGAGGTCAAGCCTTAGCTTTATATAAATATTCATCAATACACCTTAAAGTTAGCCTGTCACCCAGTTTTTGTCTAGGGTACCAATAAAAAGCAGTTTTACTTACCTTATCCCTTGCTCCCCCTATCATCCAGTGCTTTCCTCTTCACTCTGCGTTGGGGGTGGGCCTTTAGCATCCTCAATTACCAGTTACCAGTTTCAATTCACCAATAACATCCTGTTATGGGGCGACAACACTCCCTGTCCCTGTCTCCCATTCGTGCTCCCGTGTTGTCACCTTGTCACAAGGGGTTCCGATAGAGACTTCAAGAGGCTGTTTTAAAACACATTACACACCCATGATCCACTGTTGTCACCATTAGGAAACCCGCCCTTAGAAATGCCATGCAACCATTGCTGGAGTACATGTAGACAGGAAGGGGCATGCGAAAAGGCTGAAAGAGATCAGCAGCTCTGAGATACAACTAGGAGTAAAACTTTTTTTAAAATTAAATTGCAATTGTTTATTATACACAGTATACATAGCTTACTAAACTAAGTGTCATTCAATTACTCTTCATAGCTGTATATCTGCAGTGGGAGATCTAAGCTACTGCTGCCTCTGACCGCTATGTTTCGGAGGTTTGTAGTGAGATTTGGTGAGGTCACTACTGTGCTGCTCATTGTTCTCATTGCTGGAGAGGAAGCTGTACCTGTGAGTGTGCCTAAACACTCCTGTGCGTTCAACCTCATAGCTGTATATCTGCAAGGTACTGCTGCCTCTGACTGCTAGTCTTAGGAAGTTTGTAGTGAGAGATGGTGATGTCACTACTGTGTTGCCCATTGTTCTCATTGCTGGAGAGGAAGCTGTACCTGTGAGTGTGCCCAGGCATTCCTGTGTGTTCAGCCTCATAGCTGTATATCTGCAGTGTGAGATCTACGGCACTGCTTCCTCTGACTGCTGGTCTTAGGAGATTTGGTGATTTTGCTTCTGTGCAGCTTACTGCTCTCCTTTCTGGAGGCTCTGACATGAGGAAGCAAAGCCCTGCCTCTACCAAGATGGCCGCTTATACACAGAGGAACAGTGCAAAACAAAGCATGATAATTCAGAAATGGGGAAAGATCAGCTGTAGAAGTATCACAGGCAATACCGATTTGCCTCTGGGCACAGCTTGCAGAGTTCATGTCGTTGAATCAGTACGATAACCAGGCAACTAGCATTTTCAGGAGAGGTCAGCGATGACATGATGACACCCTCCCTATTCTCTCAGTTCAGGTTTTGTTTGTTTTGGGTGTTGCTTCCTTTGCCTAAGCTTATAATCCTTTTGTCATGATACACTTGGAAGGTGACAAGGGTATTGCTTTTTCAATTTGCTTCTGTAATTAATTATTCATAAAGGAATAATTATCTGTAAGAGTTTCAAGTGGTTCTGCTGTGTGCGATGTCTGCTAGTCAGGAACGATATATGAAAAGGACATAGCTAGCATCGCAGATTGCAAAGCGGCCCTCTGTCCCTAACTTGCCCGTTAGTCCCTGGAGGAGTCCCATTCTGTCACACCGGACAAAGGGGTCTATTTACCAATGTTTTCACCCAATATTCACACACATTCTACACAAGATTCATACATAAAATGTCACTAAAACAATGTAGAGATCTTGGGGCAGAGGTGTGTGAATCTTTGGGTAAAACCTTGATAAATAGACCACAGAGTGTTCTATAAAAACAAAAGCAAAAAACTTCTTGTATGCATGTCATGTTGCCCAAACCCGTGACAATAATAAAACAAGCTTTAAAGGAGAACTATGAGATGAGTGATTTCCACTCACCTCATAGTTCTAGCCGACCTGTGACAATGAGACTGTCACAGGTCGGCTCAGTAGATCGGGAGGTGAGCGAACAAATACCGGCGTTCGCTCACCTCTCGATCCTGTCACGGCTCTCTGCCGTGACAGGGGAGGGACTGGTTTCCCCCCTCCCCCCTCCGATCCGCCAGCGCTGACTGGCGGAACGGACGGGGGAGGGGGCGGGTACAGCTGGCTCTGCCTCTAGATAGGCAGAGCCAGCTGTCAGTCACGCAGCTGGGCGGATTTTGACATCGATGTCGGGATCCGCTCCGGCTGCTGCGTCTCAGTATACCGTGAGCTGCTGAGCCTAGGGTGACGGGAGGACGCTGGTTTGTGTCCTCCCGTTACCCTAAGGAGAACTATGGGGAAAAGCCCTGACCCCATAGTTCTCCTTTAAAAATGATCATTTGACACATCAAATAAGTTTGACATGGCCAAATCTAATTGGATTTTCCATCAGGACTGATTGTTCCTTGAAACTGATCAATGGTTTTTTGAACTGCACATTTAGCGCAATAGCTTTGCGAGATACAATTACTTCACTGAAATAATTATTGCATCAAACAATTGTATGACTGTGTGTATAGAAAAAATAAGTTTAAAAAATTCTTTAACAGAGGTTTAAACTTACCTCGTTATCGCTGTGCGCTCCCGCGCCGAGAATCAGGAACTGCTCGTGCGGCCGCAAAGGATCTTGGGACGGGCGCATGCGCAGTCCGGATTCTCGGACGGAGACAGAGCAGTCAGCGCTGAATCGGAGATCCGCCGCACCGCTGGAGGGACAGATGAAAACATCACAAAAGAAGTAGAAGATCGGAATAAGAGATATCATTTTAGGTAAGTGCTAACATTAACATGGGGGGGAGGGAATTTTGTTTTTTTACTTTAATGTCACTTTAAAGTGATAGTAAAGTCAAAAGGTTTATAAGATATTTTGATTGCTGATGAAGTCCCTTACAGTGATTGCTGCTTTTTGATGTTTAAATTTTTTAGCTTCCTGCAGAATCAGCTGGTCCCCTGAGCACTGGTCCTGACATCCTGTTTTAGGGAGGCTCCTTTCCCTTGCAGGGTCCTATGGAGCCACCCTTGTGTGTGCTAGTAAGCTGTGTGTGTTTCCACAGACACAACAAGGCATGCCTCTCTCCCTTGCTCTCCGCTCCTCCTCCCTCCTACCTTCTCCAAGCTAGTAGATGGACAGATGCTGGAGACTGCCCTGTCCTTTGTGATCTTGTACTGGACAGAAAGTTCAGGGAAGCTGAGCTGAGAGAGTTGGAGCTGTTTGGAAACATGATGACTGTAAGTGCTTGGGCAAAAATGTAAAGAAATGCTTTGCTGGGCAATGTATATTTGTTTGATCTGGATCAGAGGCGTAACTAGAAATCCCAGGGCCCCATAGCAAAATTTTGTATGGGTCCCCCCCCCCCCCATCTGTTTTGTCAACCCTGTGTGAGTGTATTTATTTTTTATTTATTTATTACAGGTATTTATATACTTATATTTAAATGTATTTGTTCATATTGATTTGTATTTATTTTAATAGCTCATAGCTTTTCTAGTGTGCAGAAACCTTAAAAATGATACTTGGACATGGGCCACCCTTCCAAGCTGCCACTGAAAGCTCATTTCCTTTGTCAGCACGGTGATGGCATTTAGTTTAACACATCCTGACGCACATGGCATTTTCTGTGTCATTCGCCGGCTGATCTGCGAGCCGAGGATGCAGCTAGGAACAGCTGAGTCACAGCATGAACAGTGATTGAAGTTTGCTGCCTGAAGATATGTGTACAGTCCTGGTTAATGGCGGTCTGAAAGGCATGCTGGCCGGGGCCTCGTGTACCTGGAGGTAATAAAATGGACCCGCCCCCTAACATGGCTGTTTAAAGCTGACCTATTATTCAACATTGAAAGGTTTACTGCCTGGGGACACGTCATACAGACAGTGGGAAAGGGCCGAGTTACCTTGCTCTGTTTTATGGGACTGTGTTGTGTTTTGAAGGTTTTTTTGAATGTAATGTGTTAAAGCCAGGGCTGTATTTAGATATCTTGGTGCCCTAGGCTCACCATATAATGCCCTTTGGTCCATGTTCTGCCCATTATATCTCACATTTATTATAGTAAAATGTAAAGAATTCAGGAATATAGAAATGACGTGCTGTTTGCTTTATATTGAGGGCCCGTTCACACCAGGGCCTTGCCTTAATTGCATGCGACGGAATCGATCGCAATGTGTGGAAATCCAATATTGTGCGTTGTGGTTTGGATGAAAAAAGTAGTGCGTGTACCACACGCTGCAGCAATGTTGATCGCATTGTGGGCAGGAGTTGCGTTTGGGGTGCCATTGAAATGACTGGCAACGCAAAGCACTATAGGCGTGTTGTGCAGTATCGTGTGTTAATCGCAAACAACTATGTAATTCACACATGACCCTGGTGTGAATGGGCCCTAAAAGCTACTTTTGTACATATACACTGAAGAGTGGAACTACTACCATGTTCACTCCAGGAATTTCCTATGGTCTCTCCCATCCTCTGGAACTCCCTACCCCAATCTGTCTGGCTGTCTCCTACTCTGGCTACATGAAAACTCAGCTCTTCAGAGAAGCCTACCTCGCCTTTAACTATAACCTAAACTTTTACCTTGTCCATCAACACATCCCCTCACAGTTATTACCCTTTGCATCACTTGCCCTTGCTTTTTAAATTATATGCTCCCACGAGCAGGGCCCTCTCAACAATGCATTGTGATGTAACTGTACCATCCTTCTTTATGTTATAAAATGCTGTGCAAACTATTGGCACTATATAAATCCTGTATAATAATAGTAACTGCAACTCTCTGATACCCAGAAGTATACACTTCTGTTCCTTGCGGAGTTTCAAGGATGCCGCTACTTTCCAGCTACAGGCGGGTCCTCTGTATTGTACTGGAGATAGCGCTGATAGCACCATTCCCTGGCACAGAGCCCCATCGCTGGCCACGGAGGGCTGAGGCTATGATGCTCTTCTTTCCAAGGCCCTGACGCGCGCTGTATCCACTGACATTTGGGAGTTTTTACTTATTAAAGCTTATTAACTTTTAATATATTGGGTCTATGCGTTCAATGTTTTGTTCTGTTTTTAAAGGAACTAGGCAGAAATGTAGGGCCAGGTAGATGTCCTGAGGGGCCACCTACATTCTTCATGCACCTGCAGTAGTTTGGAGAGATGGCACAATTGGTCAAAGCTGTGTACCTCCCTGCTACAATATATACAATATACAAGTATACAATTGTAGGAAGTTGGTGTCTGTTGGAGTCATGCTAGTACAGGCAAGGCAAATGTGGAGTGGGGTAGTCAAAGCTGTTACATTAGCCTAGGACCTTCTTCTGCCTCAATGTATATATATATACACATTTCTATTGTCTCATTTTTGAGCAGGGTTTAATCATTTGTGTTGGTAACAGGTCTGCTTTAAGAGGGTTTCTGAGTTCCAGTGACTCCAGCGATCACGAAGCCTCAAGTCTGGTTACAAGCTTAGTAACGTTTACAAAACAGTTTACTAGCACTAAGTACATAGGGATACACATTTGACTTCCTTGTGTTGGATAGATTTGAAGACTGAAGTGACTACACTGAAACTTCACTTCCTGTAACAATGCAGAGTCATTATATGGACCCACACCTAGAGGCTCCCTGTTTGTATACAGGTTCTCATTTACTAAGGCTAGGTTCACACGTGCACTACACCGCACAATTCCCGGGACGCGCTGTCCTGTACAATGCAGGCAGTGATTGCTGCGTGGCCCCATTGATTTCAATGGGGTGACATCCACGCGGCAATCGCAGAAAAAAGGTACAAGTACCTTTCTTTGGCGATACACGACACGTGGCTGTTTTAGCGTTTGGAAGCATGGGCGCAATCGCGGCGGGAAACCGCGATACGCCCGGCGTGACTGGGGTGCCATTCGAAAATAATGGCACCCACAGCGCGATCGGTTCACACCTTGGCGACTGCTGACCGGGTGGCAATCCGCACGGAATCGTGCACGATTGCCGCGCGGTGAGGTGTCGCCTAGGTGTGAACCTAGCCTAAGAAAGTGAAGGACCATCAAAAGGACTCTCTCATCTGCACCCATGTCATGCTAAATTGCAGCCCCATTTCCTATTTTGCTTTAAAAGTTCATGTTTATGTAAACAATTGTATAAGATAAAAACTAAAGTTCATAATATTAGAACAGCTTGTAACAACCTTGGGTGTCTGTGTGTGCTTGCAAAAAGTGAAAAGTATCTTGCTGTACTCCTTACCGGATTTATGCAAATGGGTGCTTGCAGTGACCACGGTGGCACCGTGAAATACTGAAGATATAAAGGATGTCACCAGCACACCAAGTTGTTGTGTTCAACAAATATCCATTTTAATGACAACCAATGTCATTCAATAGCAAGTATTTTCGGGGCCTCGCAGGGTCCCCGTCATCAGGCTCAGAATGGCCCCGTCATTCTGAGCCTGATGACGGGTACCCTGCAAGGCCCCGAAAGTACTTGCCATTGAATTACATTGGTTGTCATTAAAATGGATATTTGTTGAACACAACAACTTGGTGTGCTGGTGACATCCTTTATATCTTCTGTGTGTGCTTGTTCTCCCTGCAGTGATGTTATACAAACTTAATTGGAAGCCACTAATCAACTCTATTACACCTTTTGAGGTGTAAAGATAACATTCTACGACACAAAATCAAAGCGTAGAAGAGGACCATATTATAGACCAAACAGACATCTGGGATAGAGAAGGGCTCTGTGTTCCACTGCTGATTATCTGGGTCCCCATTTGGAATAATTGCCCCCTCAAGGTGAGTAAGGGCACCCATGGACATTCTCATTCTGGAACTTTAGCACAAAGGATCCTGACACAGGAAAGGTGACCATGCTTATAAGGGGTTAACTGTACATTAGACAGGATTAGTGTTAAATCGACCATACGAGTCACATTCCGATTGTACAAGTATCTTTTAGCTTGCACAACAAGTATGTGGTGCAAAGGCCTGCCTGGTTGGATACAGACTGAAAGGTTTGTTTAGGTAGGAGACACAATACGCGATATCGGTAAACTGAAAGGAGCTTGTACAGTTGGATTGTAAAGTGTGGCAAGCTTTAGAGGGATGGGCAGGATTAGGGTCCATTCACACCCGCCACGTGCTAAGGGCTCATCCACGCCTGGTGTGCGTTACTGTGTGCTAGGTGCATTGCCTTGCTATTCATTTGAATGGCATCCCAATGCACCTCCCGGTCGCCATGCTCTGCAGTGCAACACAACGAGCAATACTGCACTACCATGCATTGCAGTGGAGAAAAATAGTGCATGCTCTACTGTTTTTTCACCACACCACAGTGCATGGTATTGCTGTACTATGTGTTGCGATGCGTTGCAGGAAATGGCGGCTGGGAGATGCATTGGGGTGCCATTCAAATGAATGGAAAGACAATGGGGGGAATTTATCAAAGCAATTGCGACAGTTTTAGCCTCTTAGATAATTTTTTTTTTTTTATGTGCAAATCTGTCGGTCAACATGTACCCCTGTTTTCATCTGAGCTTGCACTACTTTTCCAACTGCACGTGTTTTGCACCTGTTTTCTTCAGAGCTTGCACTACTTTTTCAGTTGCATGTTTTTTGCACCTGTTTTCATCTGCACTTGTTCTGGGCTGTCTGAAACTGGAGCATCACCTAAGAAAACAATCACAACTTATGAAGTCCCCATGACCACTTCTTCAAGAAGCGACAGTTATGCTTTTTGCCTGTAGTTACAAGTCTTCTTTCCTGGAGTCTGTTAAACCTCATTTATCAACAACATTACACTAGCATCATAAATCTGGCGCAAATATATTCCGTGCAAGTTCAAACACTCGCAATTGCTATGATAAATTCCCCCCAATGTATATGTATTTGCTCTGCAGATTGTATACCGAGAGCAATCCTATTGAGTCTGTGCAGCTGACTGCCCTCTGACATCTATGAGTGTAAGCATATATTGAATGGGTGCTGCACCAAACGGGCAAAAAAGTCCAGAGTCTTTAATGATTCAATTGCAAAGGAAAAACAGCCAAAGCGTTTCAGGGGCAACAACACTCCCCCTTGGTCAGGACTGGACCCGATAATATGGGGATTTAAAAAACTCACAGGACTGAACCAAAGGAATCTCTTAATTGGTGGGGTATGAATTCTCCTTTTGGACTATAATTGCATGAAGAGATAACTGTAGCAAGACTTGGAACATGGCTCCAAAGTCTATAGGCACCTTTAGTGCAGCACAAATCTTTAAACGTGTCGGGGAAGATCACAAATGGATTATACTTATGTTTGTTACGGGAGAACACTGCATGGTATGAGAGATTGGTGCCATGTTATCTGATTGACCTCCATGTCACCATAGACAACTATTAAATGATTGAAACTGGTATGTTGGAGAGAGACGGCCATGTCGTTAGAGCTACTGCTCTGTAATTAAAGACTTAGGATACTGCACTTTCCATATTATCATTTCCTTTTTACTGCCTTAATAAATAAACCGTTGGAGTTTATTAAAAACGAAGGAAAGGAAAGCCCTGGGGAGATTCTTGGTAGTGTCAGGCAATTGGTGGCATCAAACTCATTTAATATGCCTCAGAAGAGCCGGAGAAAATGTGTTAAAATAACCCATTAGAAGTGTGAACTTCAGCGGTGCTCTCAGGTTATTAAACTGTGTCAGATATAAATCACAAACGTCTAATCCAGTCATTATCTTCAGACACTTCTTTATTCCACTTCCCTTTTCACTTTTTTTAATTGGCTCCGAAGGTTAAACAGAGCCAGGGTTAGGATCTCCATCAATTTTTATTGTCTGTGTATCCATTTGAAGGATTTGTTCTCATAGCTTGTCTGATTGATGGGTGTCAGAGAGGACAGGAAGTGAGGGGACGTCTCCCCACTTACTGTCAAGTGTCAGACAGGAGGCTGGTCCCAGTGGATGGTCCTTTCTCCAGGGCTACAGGTGCTTTTTTTGATTGTTATGAATCTTCTCAATGAAAGGAAACGCCACTTCTGTTAAAAAAATGAATATATGATATAAAATTGCCATACAAGCCATTTTGCAAATTGTTATTAATGCAGAACTCCAGGGATATTTTTTTGCTCCTTTGTGTCTAGGTGCTAAAAAAAGTTATACTCACCCGAACCTTGGAGCCAGCTTCTTTTTGGTGGTGGGGTTGGTGGTGGTGCGGCTGTGCTACACTGAAGAGTGGAACTACTACCATGTTCACTCCAGGAATTTCCTATGGTCTCTCCCATCCTCTGGAACTCCCTACCCCAATCTGTCTGGCTGTCTCCTACTCTGGCTACATGAAAACTCAGCTCTTCAGAGAAGCCTACCTCGCCTTTAACTATAACCTAAACTTTTACCTTGTCCATCAACACATCCCCTCACAGTTATTACCCTTTGCATCACTTGCCCTTGCTTTTTAAATTATATGCTCCCACGAGCAGGGCCCTCTCAACAATGCATTGTGATGTAACTGTACCATCCTTCTTTATGTTATAAAATGCTGTGCAAACTATTGGCACTATATAAATCCTGTATAATAATAGTAACTGCAACTCTCTGATACCCAGAAGTATACACTTCTGTTCCTTGCGGAGTTTCAAGGATGCCGCTACTTTCCAGCTACAGGCGGGTCCTCTGTATTGTACTGGAGATAGCGCTGATAGCACCATTCCCTGGCACAGAGCCCCATCGCTGGCCACGGAGGGCTGAGGCTATGATGCTCTTCTTTCCAAGGCCCTGACGCGCGCTGTATCCACTGACATTTGGGAGTTTTTACTTATTAAAGCTTATTAACTTTTAATATATTGGGTCTATGCGTTCAATGTTTTGTTCTGTTTTTAAAGGAACTAGGCAGAAATGTAGGGCCAGGTAGATGTCCTGAGGGGCCACCTACATTCTTCATGCACCTGCAGTAGTTTGGAGAGATGGCACAATTGGTCAAAGCTGTGTACCTCCCTGCTACAATATATACAATATACAAGTATACAATTGTAGGAAGTTGGTGTCTGTTGGAGTCATGCTAGTACAGGCAAGGCAAATGTGGAGTGGGGTAGTCAAAGCTGTTACATTAGCCTAGGACCTTCTTCTGCCTCAATGTATATATATATACACATTTCTATTGTCTCATTTTTGAGCAGGGTTTAATCATTTGTGTTGGTAACAGGTCTGCTTTAAGAGGGTTTCTGAGTTCCAGTGACTCCAGCGATCACGAAGCCTCAAGTCTGGTTACAAGCTTAGTAACGTTTACAAAACAGTTTACTAGCACTAAGTACATAGGGATACACATTTGACTTCCTTGTGTTGGATAGATTTGAAGACTGAAGTGACTACACTGAAACTTCACTTCCTGTAACAATGCAGAGTCATTATATGGACCCACACCTAGAGGCTCCCTGTTTGTATACAGGTTCTCATTTACTAAGGCTAGGTTCACACGTGCACTACACCGCACAATTCCCGGGACGCGCTGTCCTGTACAATGCAGGCAGTGATTGCTGCGTGGCCCCATTGATTTCAATGGGGTGACATCCACGCGGCAATCGCAGAAAAAAGGTACAAGTACCTTTCTTTGGCGATACACGACACGTGGCTGTTTTAGCGTTTGGAAGCATGGGCGCAATCGCGGCGGGAAACCGCGATACGCCCGGCGTGACTGGGGTGCCATTCGAAAATAATGGCACCCACAGCGCGATCGGTTCACACCTTGGCGACTGCTGACCGGGTGGCAATCCGCACGGAATCGTGCACGATTGCCGCGCGGTGAGGTGTCGCCTAGGTGTGAACCTAGCCTAAGAAAGTGAAGGACCATCAAAAGGACTCTCTCATCTGCACCCATGTCATGCTAAATTGCAGCCCCATTTCCTATTTTGCTTTAAAAGTTCATGTTTATGTAAACAATTGTATAAGATAAAAACTAAAGTTCATAATATTAGAACAGCTTGTAACAACCTTGGGTGTCTGTGTGTGCTTGCAAAAAGTGAAAAGTATCTTGCTGTACTCCTTACCGGATTTATGCAAATGGGTGCTTGCAGTGACCACGGTGGCACCGTGAAATACTGAAGATATAAAGGATGTCACCAGCACACCAAGTTGTTGTGTTCAACAAATATCCATTTTAATGACAACCAATGTCATTCAATAGCAAGTATTTTCGGGGCCTCGCAGGGTCCCCGTCATCAGGCTCAGAATGGCCCCGTCATTCTGAGCCTGATGACGGGTACCCTGCAAGGCCCCGAAAGTACTTGCCATTGAATTACATTGGTTGTCATTAAAATGGATATTTGTTGAACACAACAACTTGGTGTGCTGGTGACATCCTTTATATCTTCTGTGTGTGCTTGTTCTCCCTGCAGTGATGTTATACAAACTTAATTGGAAGCCACTAATCAACTCTATTACACCTTTTGAGGTGTAAAGATAACATTCTACGACACAAAATCAAAGCGTAGAAGAGGACCATATTATAGACCAAACAGACATCTGGGATAGAGAAGGGCTCTGTGTTCCACTGCTGATTATCTGGGTCCCCATTTGGAATAATTGCCCCCTCAAGGTGAGTAAGGGCACCCATGGACATTCTCATTCTGGAACTTTAGCACAAAGGATCCTGACACAGGAAAGGTGACCATGCTTATAAGGGGTTAACTGTACATTAGACAGGATTAGTGTTAAATCGACCATACGAGTCACATTCCGATTGTACAAGTATCTTTTAGCTTGCACAACAAGTATGTGGTGCAAAGGCCTGCCTGGTTGGATACAGACTGAAAGGTTTGTTTAGGTAGGAGACACAATACGCGATATCGGTAAACTGAAAGGAGCTTGTACAGTTGGATTGTAAAGTGTGGCAAGCTTTAGAGGGATGGGCAGGATTAGGGTCCATTCACACCCGCCACGTGCTAAGGGCTCATCCACGCCTGGTGTGCGTTACTGTGTGCTAGGTGCATTGCCTTGCTATTCATTTGAATGGCATCCCAATGCACCTCCCGGTCGCCATGCTCTGCAGTGCAACACAACGAGCAATACTGCACTACCATGCATTGCAGTGGAGAAAAATAGTGCATGCTCTACTGTTTTTTCACCACACCACAGTGCATGGTATTGCTGTACTATGTGTTGCGATGCGTTGCAGGAAATGGCGACTGGGAGATGCATTGGGGTGCCATTCAAATGAATGGAAAGACAATGGGGGGAATTTATCAAAGCAATTGCGACAGTTTTAGCCTCTTAGATAATTTTTTTTTTTTTATGTGCAAATCTGTCGGTCAACATGTACCCCTGTTTTCATCTGAGCTTGCACTACTTTTCCAACTGCACGTGTTTTGCACCTGTTTTCTTCAGAGCTTGCACTACTTTTTCAGTTGCATGTTTTTTGCACCTGTTTTCATCTGCACTTGTTCTGGGCTGTCTGAAACTGGAGCATCACCTAAGAAAACAATCACAACTTATGAAGTCCCCATGACCACTTCTTCAAGAAGCGACAGTTATGCTTTTTGCCTGTAGTTACAAGTCTTCTTTCCTGGAGTCTGTTAAACCTCATTTATCAACAACATTACACTAGCATCATAAATCTGGCGCAAATATATTCCGTGCAAGTTCAAACACTCGCAATTGCTATGATAAATTCCCCCCAATGTATATGTATTTGCTCTGCAGATTGTATACCGAGAGCAATCCTATTGAGTCTGTGCAGCTGACTGCCCTCTGACATCTATGAGTGTAAGCATATATTGAATGGGTGCTGCACCAAACGGGCAAAAAAGTCCAGAGTCTTTAATGATTCAATTGCAAAGGAAAAACAGCCAAAGCGTTTCAGGGGCAACAACACTCCCCCTTGGTCAGGACTGGACCCGATAATATGGGGATTTAAAAAACTCACAGGACTGAACCAAAGGAATCTCTTAATTGGTGGGGTATGAATTCTCCTTTTGGACTATAATTGCATGAAGAGATAACTGTAGCAAGACTTGGAACATGGCTCCAAAGTCTATAGGCACCTTTAGTGCAGCACAAATCTTTAAACGTGTCGGGGAAGATCACAAATGGATTATACTTATGTTTGTTACGGGAGAACACTGCATGGTATGAGAGATTGGTGCCATGTTATCTGATTGACCTCCATGTCACCATAGACAACTATTAAATGATTGAAACTGGTATGTTGGAGAGAGACGGCCATGTCGTTAGAGCTACTGCTCTGTAATTAAAGACTTAGGATACTGCACTTTCCATATTATCATTTCCTTTTTACTGCCTTAATAAATAAACCGTTGGAGTTTATTAAAAACGAAGGAAAGGAAAGCCCTGGGGAGATTCTTGGTAGTGTCAGGCAATTGGTGGCATCAAACTCATTTAATATGCCTCAGAAGAGCCGGAGAAAATGTGTTAAAATAACCCATTAGAAGTGTGAACTTCAGCGGTGCTCTCAGGTTATTAAACTGTGTCAGATATAAATCACAAACGTCTAATCCAGTCATTATCTTCAGACACTTCTTTATTCCACTTCCCTTTTCACTTTTTTTAATTGGCTCCGAAGGTTAAACAGAGCCAGGGTTAGGATCTCCATCAATTTTTATTGTCTGTGTATCCATTTGAAGGATTTGTTCTCATAGCTTGTCTGATTGATGGGTGTCAGAGAGGACAGGAAGTGAGGGGACGTCTCCCCACTTACTGTCAAGTGTCAGACAGGAGGCTGGTCCCAGTGGATGGTCCTTTCTCCAGGGCTACAGGTGCTTTTTTTGATTGTTATGAATCTTCTCAATGAAAGGAAACGCCACTTCTGTTAAAAAAATGAATATATGATATAAAATTGCCATACAAGCCATTTTGCAAATTGTTATTAATGCAGAACTCCAGGGATATTTTTTTGCTCCTTTGTGTCTAGGTGCTAAAAAAAGTTATACTCACCCGAACCTTGGAGCCAGCTTCTTTTTGGTGGTGGGGTTGGTGGTGGTGCGGCTGTGCTAGGGAAGGTATTGAATCTTGTAATATTAGTGTAGTGGAGCAGTAAAATTTTCTAGCAAGTTCAAAGACACTTTGCAAGTCAAAAAGAGTTGATTATGGAAAGGAAGAAAGCTGCAAGTAAGTAGGGATGCACCGATATCGATACTTGTACTCGCATGCCTGGCTCGATACCTGAGCTTCCGGTATCAGGAAGCAGGGCAGCGAGTCGTTACACGCTGCCCGGCTTCCTGATTGGCCAGGAAGCCGGCTCCATGCTCCCTCGTCACTTGGTGACTTGTAATGACTCGCCGCCTTGCTTCCTGATTGGTCGGGAATCAAGGCCAATCAGGAAGCCGGATGGCGAGTCATTACCGGCCCTCCAGCTTTCTCATTGGCCAGAAATCTGGCTCCATGCTCCCTCATCACCAGGTAACGATGAAGCATGGAGCCGGTTTCCTGGCCAATCAGGAAACCGGGCGCTGTGTAATGACTCGTTGCCCGGCTTCCTGATTGGCCATCTTCTTGACCAATCAGGAAGCCAGGCAACAAGCCATTACACAGTGCCCGGCTTCCTGATTGGCCAGAAAGCCAGCTCCATGCTTCCTCGTCACTAGGTGACGAGAGAGCACGGAGATAGCTTCCCTGCTTATCGGGAAGCCGGGTGGCAAGTCTTTACATGCCGCCTGGCTTTCCTGCTAATCAGGAAGCCAGGTGGCGAGTCATTACAGGCCGCTTGGCTTCCTTAATGGGACTTCCGGTATCGGTATTCGGTATCGGCGAGTACCGAGAAAAAAATATCGGTACACGTACTCGATACAGAAAAACTGGTATCGGTACAGCCCTACAAGTGGTTATTGAAAACGCTTGAATTCTCTGTGCATTTACTTGCAGTTTTTAAAGCTGGTGACAGGGCGTCTGAATAAAAAAAAAACCCCATCTGATCCTATGTAGGTGTGCTTCCTAGCCGTAGGCAGAATATGCTTATCCCTCATTTCGTCATGTAAAACAAAACATCGTAGGGTGGATATGATTGCCGTCTGCACACAGACAATAGCACATCTGGACAAGTCCCAGGAGTCAGGTTGCCGACAGCCAGCTATTTAAGCATTTTCTCTTGCTGTCAATAGCAGCACATGTTCCCCGACTCCATACGGTTGTCTCCTTGCTCCTGGCCCACCGGCTCCTGAATTGAACATTCACCCCTGCAGCAACACCACCATTTCTGGGTCCGCGCATTGTGCCAATTCCACAATCGAACCTTCTGTATTTGATTATTTCATGTGTTTCACGTGCTGCTTTTTTTTTTTTCTCCCCTCTTCATCTTAGTATCTCTCACTGTTGGATACCGCTGCTTTGATGTGTCATGTTCTGTGTTTGGAGAAATTTAGCTAAGTTTAGATGTACAAATAGTGTAATCAGCATCCCACGTTTTATCTTTCCTGCCTCCATTTAGATAGACACAGAAATGCATTATTGATTGATGCTGAGAGCAATCACATGCCCAGGCTTTTCCGAGTAGACTGAGCCCTACTTCTCCATAAAGGCTTTACAGCATCTCACAGCTTACTGCCAGAAAGGTCGCATTTAAAGGAGAACTGCCGGAAGATTGCAGGATTCCATAGCAAATCCTAATCTGCAGCATGGACACTTTTATCTCTTTATTTTTAATTTTTGATGCACTGATTCCGGCTTTTGTGCACTTTAAAAAGAATCTCCTTAAAGCGGACCTTCACCATGGGAAATAACTTTGCTACCCTTAAACCGGGGCTGGACAAATCCCAGGAGCGAGGGTGTCAATGCTCTGGGTGGCTCCTAACTTTCAGGTTTCATTTTTTGTCACTGGAGCTCCAAAAAAAATCTTTCTGGCTCCTGAATTCCATATTTAGTTGTACACCGCTGCCTTAAAGAAGAACTCCAGGCAAAGCATTTAGTAACTCTCGCAGTGGGGCTACCACCGCACTGCAAGTGGTGAACTGCTTATTTAGTCTAGGGAGGAAAATAAAGCTATACTCACCTGATCCTTGAAGCCGGATTGTTCTTAGAAGCCTGTCCCTGGAGCCTCTTTCCTCCTCTGCAGCGGTCTAAGGTCCCTGAGTCATTGTGTTCTATACACAGTGTACAGGATGTGAGGGTGCCGAGGGACATGCCTTCACTGCAGTGTAGGAGGAGACAGGCTGGGGGAGTGCATCAGGTGAGTATAACTTTGTTATTTTCCTAGACCAACATCAGACATCCTAACCTGCAAAACCTTATTTCAGGGAGGTACCTTTCTCATTTCAGGGAGGTACCTTCTCTGTGTTTTTTGTTTATTTTGACGGCGGCCGTCGGCCACCGTCAGAATAAAAAAAACCTAAATAGCAGGGGAATGAATAGCTAGGCTGCTATTGGTTATTTCAAATTGCAATAGCCAATAGCAGGCTCGCTCTTGTACCCACCCACTGCTGCTATCAATCAGCAGAGGAGCACCTCAGGTCCACCTCTGCTGATTGACAGCAGCAGCATATAATGTTAATAATCACAAAAAAATACAAATAAAATAAAAAGATTAATTAATAATAACATAAAAAAATTATATAATAACAATAAAATGCTATGATATCTACTAAATATATATATATACACACACACACAAACATAGTAGATATTATAGCATTTCATTATTCATATGACAAGAAATACGGTTACAGGCACTTGTGTAAAGGTGGCTGTGCTCTTTGTGTGTGATGAATTGCAGCGCAGGGAGCTCCCCTCCACAGCTCAGCCAGCAGCCAAAATTAGGAAGTGTGCCACTCACCCTCCCTGCCCCCTCCACAGGCGTCTTCTATCGGCTCCCCCCGGCACTGTTATTTACGTGACAAGGTGTCTGCAGAGCTAGCTCTGGGACCTTGGTCTCCAGCCAATCACAGGCTGCCCTGCCGTGCCTAAACCCCTCCCACTGACCAGCCACGAATGTTTTTTTCTCTTACAACTTAAACTTTATTCATACTCAGCAGAAGCCAAACTAGTGAGCGCAGCAGACCTGGAAAGGTTTCAATCCTTTCCGGGATAAAATGTCTCTCTTGCGGTCTTCCGGGAGCCGCTATCTAATAGCGGGAGACTCCCGGAATGTCCGGGAGACTTGGGATGTCTGCAACATGAGCAGTTAACCGTTGCACTCAAGGGGTAGCCCCACTGTAAGGGTTAATACAGTTTTTGCCTTTAAACCCTTACCCCCTCCATAAACATGAAACCCGCTTTTTTCAGTTTGCTTACTTTCTTTTTGTTGTTATTCACGTTCCGGCCTGCCCTCCCTTCTCTCGTCTCTTCCCCATCCTCCATTCTTGACGTGCTTGGCTGCTGGTGCCTCCTGGGATATGCAAGCCATGAGATGCCCAGTTGGCATCGGCTTCCATACAGTGGATGTAGAAGAAGGGAGCACCTGGGGGCCTGTCATTATGGGGAGGGGTCAGAAGAGACAGCCGGCTACTGATCGCATCAAGGAAGAAGATGGCAGTGCAGGACCTGGTGTGTGGAAACAGACAACAGGACAATGCTGGATTTGCTGAACGGGTGAGTTTTTGACTTGAGGAAGACCCAGCATTAGATAAGAGGGTATTAAAAAACATTTAACTGGGGGGAAGGGTAAAGTTTCTCTTTAAAGCTGAGCTCCAGGGAAATTTTTAAAAAATACCCTTGCATTAGGACTCCCCTGTACACTGGAAGGGTTAAATGCTCATCTTTGCCTTCAGTACCATTCAAAAGCACTTTTATGTAGCTTATCCATGGCTTGTACTTGCTTCCAAGAGTGCTGAGAAGATGATCAAACTTGACTTAGGGCCCCGTCAGCGCGCCTCTGCGTTCCTATGCCGCTCAGCCACGTCACTGAGGTGGGTGGGCCAGTAAATGTAATTGACAGCCGGCTCGAGGGAGCTGTCAACTACAAGCAAACAGGTCGACTCGCGTGCCAGCTGTGGCACGCGTGCCGGGGGATGCCGACCCCTGATCTAGAGCCTTGGTTCTCAACTGGTGGGTCGTGACCCAAAAGTGGGTCGTGACCCCGTGTTCAGTGGGTCGCCGCATGCCTTCCACTTTTCTAGGCGAGGGGCTCCTTGGCCAACCTCTAGCGCAGCACTGTCAATTCTCGTGCCAAGCGGCCATCCAAAATATGCTGCCCGGCGCAGAGTTTCAGCTTGAGGTGGGATGGGATGGGGCTATTGCCGCGAGGGAGCTCCATCCATACGTGCATTGCTTACAGCTCGCTCACGTGTTCTATAGAGTGACTATTCATTTGTATGGTATCCCAAACGCATCTCCCACCCACAGTTCGTATGCCCGCACCAAAACATGCAGTACCCTAATGTTGTGCGTTCCATTGCAGTGCAACTTGGGTCACAACTTAATGACCGAATGTGGGTCCCGAGGTTACACGGGTTGAGAACCACTGATCTAGAGGAAGCAAAAGTTGTAACCAGATTTTTGTAGGTGAACCTGCTTCCCTCTGATGCTTTGAGTGGGGGGCAGGCCCTCGGCATCCTCATAGTGCTGGACTGCTGGTACGTGATGACATCAGAATGTGACCAACAGACAGAGCGTCAAAGAGAAATAGCTTTGGGTTGCATAGAGAGGAGGAACCAGCGGGACAAAGGAATAAGGTAAGTAAAAGTGCTTTTTAATGGTACCCTAGACAAACCCATTAAGTGTGGGGGGAGTCCCACTGCAATAGTAATTTTTTCATTTCCCCAGTTTCCCGCAGGCTGAACAAAACAATCTATTTGTGTAAAACCAGCATAAAACACACATTGTGCTCATTTTCCTTTCTTCCTTTTAAAGGAGAACTATGAGGTGAGTGCTTTTCACTCACCTCATAGTTCTAGCCGACCTGTGACAATGATACTGTCACAGGTGTCAGCTCAGTAGATCAGGAAGTGAGAGAACACATACCGTAAGCAAAGCTAGTGACATGCCTATGGGAATTTAGAATTAAAATGATGACTGTAGATTGCACCTGCATCTAGATGAGGAAGGTCCTATCTAAAATTGGCCCCGTATGTATGCATATGAGATAAGAACTTTAGATTGCAAGCTCCTTGAGGGCAGCTACTGATGTGAATGTGCACTGTAAAGTAAAGTAAAGTGCTGCGTAAATTGTCTGCGCTATATAAATCTAAACCATCTATTGAGTGGAGAGGAATTATAACACAATCAGGTGTTTATTGCTGTATGTGCCCCCGTTAGGAAGATTCACCCCCTCTCTTTGCCCTGGTGACCATTGTCACTGTGAAGGTGAATGAAAATCTCAGATTGTAGGTTGTCATCAGAACAGGAAAAGATGGGAGCTCTTCCATTTGGTAACACTAGTTCTGGTAACTATCTGGTAATTATCTAGCTTTGGAGGGATTTACTCTCACATCCTGTCATGGCTATTGGACAGGAAGTGAAGGGAAATTTCCCTCTTTTGGGACATAGATAGCAAATACTTAGGCTTAACTTAGCCACTTATATCACAGGTGTACTTTAATCTGGAAGCATGCAGAACATTAGAGAGGATGCCCATCAGGACCCATGAGGATACAGGAAGCTTTTTTTTTACTGCTGAAAACTCAGCAAAAGCAGCATGCAAGTTCTTTTAAACATTATTTCTACAAAACTGCAATCTGTCTTCACATGCGACACATTCAGCTTGAATGAATGTCAGCGGCCAGGTTCACAATAGATTAGCAGCATGTATTTTGCTATCTCCTTACCCACAGCTGTCTCCTCCGATGGTGGAGAAGGAGGCTGACACCACAAATCTGCATTATCCTCCCTTGGATAATTAGATGAATGGTTCTCAGCCAGTGTGACAGAAACATTTGTGAGATCAGGCACTGATGAACAGTACATAAGAGCAGCTCACAAATATATGTATGCAGAGACAATGGAGTGTTCTGTGTGGGAAAGCACTGTAATTAAACATCGCTTCTCAGGGCCTAATCACATGACCACCTCCCCGGGGCGCCGTCCGCCTCTTGTCAGTATAGTGTGTCACAGAGCTTTAAGGCTGATAGATTTGGTAACCAATGGCTGTTTCACTAATAGGAGGCCTGTCTCCACGGTCATCCTATATTAGGAAACCCATGTTCAATAATATGTTGAACACCCACTTCAAGTCTTGGTGCACGCTTGTTGGAAACATTTTCCTAAGAGTACAATTGCTGACCTTCTGAAGATGTTGGTTGCCTGGCTATTAAGCATATCCGGTGGCCTCAATACCTTTTTGAGTTTGCCCAAGCCAGAGCAAAACTATGACCGATTCCCCCCTCCCAGCTCAATCAGTTGCAGCAGGGGCGTTCCCTTATGTGATGGGTGAATGTTCTGGCCACAGCTGATTGGGCCGGGAGGTGGGTGTGTCAGTCACTTGGGTTTGGAGAACCTTGGCGAACTGGCAGGGCCATTCCTTTAATGAGGCAGTCTGAGGCTGTTGCCTCACGTGGCATCTTTTTGGTCATGGGGAGGTGCAGCAGACAGAACTGCACAATGTTTGCAGTGTGCCTGCCACCCTCTTTCCAGCCATAGCATCCCAGTTTGCTAAGAGCTGGTTGGAGAGATGTGCATGGCCCTTACACATCTCCCCACCCAACTCTCCCCCAGCTGCACTGCAAGCTGGGTTAGCACCAAGCCCCCGCACATCACTGTTTTTGAGTCACTGGAATCACTAAGAGATTCTTATTGGGCAGCTGTTGTGAGCATTATGATGCTACACAGCCTCCCGGGTTGTATTCACCATGCCACAGTGAAGTGTAGTGGGGAGTAGAGAGGGTGTTGTGTGTTAGTTCACCTTTTTATTTTTGTATGAAAAGGTGAACTAACCTTTTAAAACCAAACCTGTACATAGATTGCAAGGTGTGAGCTGCCAGTGAGTCAATAGCAGGGGTAGACAAACTCTGGCCCTCTAGCTGTTGTGGAGCTACAAATCACAGGTATTGGACAGGGATCACTCCAAGAGGCAGATGCATGATAGGATTTGTAGATTCACCAGAGCAGGAGGGCCTGATTTTTCCTTCTCCTGGTTTATGGCAAACACCCCCAGATGTTGGCGTGCAGCTTAGTTTTCCTCTAGAGCGCCCTCCCCTTGGGGAACTCCTAGAACCAGGGCAGTCTGATATTCATGTTGGCCCAGCTACTACCCTAAATACTATCATGCAAGCATTCCTGTTTAGGCAGTAGAGGAGAGAGGGGAGAATGCACAGATAGTTCCAGCACAAAGCTAATGGCTATCTTTTGTCAGCGTCCGCTCAGAATTGACTTTAGTATATGGCCGTGTTATGGAAATTAGGCTTGGAGCTCAAGCAGGAACTGATGCCAATTGATTTGCGTTATCTGCCCTGATATAAGAATACAATTAAACTTGTTTATGGGTACTTTAGATGGATACAGTTATGAAGAATGATCTCAGAGCCTTCGGACTCTCTTGTACAGGACCCACTTAGGTATTGATGTTTGTACTGCACTGCAGTTCTGTTCTGTCCAATGGGATAGAGTGCAGTGGTCTTTTGCCCGCTCTGGATTTATGGACAAGCCTAGTCAATTAAAGAGGTTTATGGCCGGGAGAGAAAGAAAAATCGGAATAGAGTCTTTGTTTCTTTAAGGTATAATTGATTTTTTTTCGTGGTGATAGAAGAGGAAGTGCACTCTTCCGGAATCTCTTTGAGTGGCTATAGAGAACAATTAACTTGTATTTATAGCATTACCTTACTGCTTCCATACTTCCTGGCTACAGCATTTCAGAGAGGAAAGGCGTTTAATGGGACTGTGTTAAGGTGCCCACACACCTTGAGATAATCATACGATAATCGCGGGAAATCCCGTGCTTGTACGATGATCGTAAGGTGTGTGGGAGCCGTGCGACCTCTACTACTGTAAGGTCGCTCGACTTTTATCTTAGGAACATGTTCGAAAACCCGCCGAGAATCGTGCGACGTTCGGCGGGTGTGTAGCATGTTCGTAAGATAAAAGCCGGAGGGGCCGGTGTGCGCAAGCGCACACTACCCGTTCGGCATTGCGGTCATCGGAAGCCCGCCCTTCAGCGGGGCGGGCTTGCGATCATCGCAAGTACGATCTGCCTGTCCAAGATAGGCAGATCGTAAGTTTTTTTAATTACCTTACAACCATCGCAAGACAAAAGTCTTGCGATGGTTGTAAGGTGTGTGCCCAGCATTAGAAGGCAAAACATGTCTGATGGTAGTAGCCTGAGTCCCAAATATGGAAGCTTAAAGAGACCCTGTCACCAACTTAAAGAACTCCGGGCAACCCCCTCACTGCAGGGGTTAACTACTCATTTTTGCTTAGGGTAAAAAAAGAAAAGTTATACTCATCTGATCCTCCAAGCCAGTTGCTGGAGCGTCTCTCCGCCTCCTCTACAGCAGTCTGGGAATCCTTGAGTCATCAAGTCCTATACAGTGTATAGAACGTGAGGACGTTGAGGGACATACCTTCGCTGCAGTCAAGGAGAAGAGAGGCTGGAGGGAGCACTGCTGGCTCTAAGGATGGGGTGAGTATAACTTTTTTTTATTACCCTAGGCAATAACAAGCAGTTAACCTTTGCAATGCATGGGTAGCCCCACTGTAAGTGTTAATACAATTTCTGCCTGGAAATTGGAGTGACAGCTCTGAATCTGCTGGGGTGGCTGACATCACATCCAGCAATCTCAGTGCTTTTATATGTCTACAGAAGAGAGGCCTTTACAGATACATAACATGCATTAAATATGATAAATGCACATATAATCTTAAGATTATTATTGAAACAAATGGTCTGGCGACAGGGTCTCGTTAACTGCTTCCTGTCCAGCGGCCATACATAACCGGCTGGACGGGAACGTTCTAGATTCGGGTGGGCGTTTTAAAACGTTCTTCCCTGTTCCCTTTTGTGCGCGCCATGTAGCGTGCACACGAGCGGGAAAACTGCTCAGATTTCACACAGCCAGCAATGACTGTTTAAATACAAGTGTTCCGGCAGCTGTAGAGCTGCCCTGATTGCTTGTATTTTGCATGTCGCCGATCCCGAGCTCCGCTGTGCCCAGTGGGAGCCCAGGACCGGCAAAGCGACTCTGTGACAGGAGATCAGGTAAAAATTCAAAAAATAGTCACCAGCACACCAAAGTGAATTCTGCCAATTCTTTTTTGACAAAAGAAAAGTTATCTCACAATGTGTAGCAACGTTTCTGAACTATTTCGGTCCCTTTATCTCAGCAAATACTGCGAGCACTATTTTTGCAGATCGCACTGAACCGGAACGCAAGCACTAATGTGCCTGCGTTCCGGTTGCGGGCGATCGCACTGCGGGTGGGAGGTGCCGGCCAGCTTGTATTCTCACGCGTTCCAGAGGCCAAACGCTCTGGAACGCAGACTTTGTGGTGTGAACCGGCCCTTAGATAGATTGGAAGTATAATCCCTATCAGGTTTTTATTGCTGTCTGAGTCTCCTCTGGGAAGATTCTCCCTTTCTATCTGTCCTAGTCACCATTGACACTGGACAGAAAGTCCATAATATTTTGTATAAGCTTTAGCATTTTAAAGGAGAACTATGAGATGAGTGATTTCCACTCACCTCATAGTTCTAGCCGACCTGTGACAATGAGACTGTCACAGGTCGGCTTAGTAGATCGGGAGGTGAGCGAACACATACCGGGCTGGATTCCCCTCTCCGATCTACCAGCGCTGACTGGCAGAATGGATGGGGGAGGGGGCGGGTACAGCTGGCTCTGCCTCTAGATAGGAGGAGCCAGCTGTCACTCACGCAGCTGGGCGGATCCCGTCATCTACGTCGGGATCCGCTCCGGCTGCGGCGTCTCAGTATACCGCGAGCTGTAGCTCGCAGTATACTGAGCTTAGGGTAACGGGAGGACGCTAGTTTGTGTCCTCCCGTTACCCTAAGGAGAACTATGGGGAAAAACACTGACCCCATAGTTCTCCTTTAATGAAACTTCAAGCCATTTGCAATCATTTTAAATCTGTAGCTTTAATTAAAATAGTACCTGGCAATCCTGCCATGAAGATCCTGGTGTCACACAGGCTTCCAACAGAGACTACATGTTTCAACATATATTACTATGTCATGGTCTACTGCTATCAGCATCTGGAAACCCAACCTGAGAAATGCCATGCAGCCGTCTCTGGAGTGCTTTTAGACAGTGGGTGGTTGCAAAGAGGCTGCAGATCATTAACAGCACTGAGATGCAACAAAGAATAGAAAAAAGGTGAAAACCATATTTTTTCATTTAAAAAAAACGCAAGTGAAAATACGCAGTGCTTTAGCAAAATAAATTCATAGCAAAGCAAAATCATTCATTTATGGGGTTACTTCTACTTTACTGAAAACTTAGAGATTGCAACATGTGACCACCATGTAAGTTGCCAGGTACAGGAGACTTGGGGACCACTAACTTATTGTTTTTTTTTTCTTTTTTTAGGTTCCACTTTAGTAAGCTTGTGATGCCATTTGGGAGTATTCCGGAGATGATATGACGAGCGGTTCATGTGAGCTGGGTACGGTTGTCAACTGTGTCCCTTTGACTCTACATTGCCGTGTCACCGGCCATCATGCCATCCTTGCCCAATGAGTCTGGTACGACATCTGTGTTTCTGCATTCCACTGTCATCTCATTAAATTCGTAAACATTTGTGCCCAGAACACTCAATACTCGGCCTTGTTTATTGTAGGATCTACCTGGCCGAAAAAAAGTCACCAGCTGGATTTAGGGCAGTGATATGATCTGGGGTTGCTTCAGTTGATCAGGTCTAGGTTCAGCAACATTAGGTGCCCTAAAATGAGGTCAGCTGCCTACCTGAATATACTGAATGACCAGATTTTTCCATCAATTGATTATATTTCTTCCCTGATGGCACATTGGGCATATTCCTAAATGACAATGCCAGGATTCATCGGGCTCAAATTGTGAAAGAGTGGTTCAGGGGGCATGAGACATCACACATGGATTGGCCACCACAGAGTCCAGACCTTAACCCCATTGAGAATATTGAGAATATTTGGCATGTGCTGGAGAAGACATTACACAGAGGTCCGACTCTCCCATCATCACTACAAGATCTTGGTGAAAACCTAATGTAACTCTGGATGGAAATATATGTTGAAATATTGCATAAGCTTATCGAAACGATGCCACTGTGAATGAGTGCCTCAATCAAGGCTAAAGGCGGTCCAACTAAATATTAGAGTGTGTAGCATTTGTTTTGGCCAGGCAGTGTAATTTTCTATAGGTTCCAGATTCTCCTTTACTGCACTGGTTGATATGGAAAATATGTGCAGCCTTCCTTCAGGCACTCTAATACATAAGATGGGCCTTATGCATTAAAGGGAAAATGAATGTGTTTGTGTTTCCTATAGCAACCAACAAGGTTTGTCTATTCTTTTTCTTACCTGTACTTAAAAAATGACAGCCTGAATCTGATTGGTTGGTATAAGTAACATGTACAGTTCACTTTCAGCTAGTCTACTTTGAAACATAAGGTCTATGTGTGATGTTTATGCATGTGTGTATTTATTTATGTATGTAAAGTCAACAAGTTATGTAGTACTCGACCCAGGGGAGCTTACAATGAAATGTACCCACACCTTTATGCAGACACATGTCTACAGCAAAACCTGGACTTCAGTTGCCTTAAAACAGCTGATGGTTAGCAGCCATGTTGCCAAAACTAGACAAGCATAGGACTGCCGTCTGTCTGATTTTGATTTATACAGTCTGGTTTATATCAGGGCCTTCTGGTTATTTTATTGCTATATAGTGTGGGTGGTTTGGACACTCTACTTAGCAAGATGGACTTTATCTAAAGACCTCGGTTGTACCTTCCCATCCCATCCCACATCAGTTCTGCCAGCTGTCCCAGCTGTCAGTTTGAGAGTCAAATTTTGCTCTATATTTCAGAAACAGAGCTGCTGTGTATCACGAGCCTACAAACAGTGGTTACAGGCTCTAATCATAAATACATTGTAACAGTGTGGTTACATTGTATTTTGTTTTGTGTTCATATGCAGCTCAAAGGCTTGTCCATGGCTCTGCACATAACGTCAGTTCCAGCAAACCTGCCTGTAAAACCAGAATCAGATCGATTTCCAAGGCATCTAACCTTAAAAACAATTCAGCAACGGCAGCTCCCATATCTCTCCCATGGTCCCTTTAATTTGCACCTGTCAGTCAGTAAGTACCAGGTATGCAACATAACTGTTCCAAAACTATTCACTGACTGTATTTTATTTCTTGTTTGTAAGATCGCCATGCGTCGTCCAGCTTGTCACTAGGTTCAGCTTTGCCTTATCAGACCAATGGCTCCAATAGAAGAAAGATCAGGAAGAAGAGGAAAAATGGAGTCATCACAGCCAATGTTTCTGGAACCAAATATGAGATCGGTAAGGGCTGGGGTATGTGGGTGTCTTAGCTGATGGTTGGACATTTGGGGTCTGGCCATAGACATTAGCTGATGGTTGGACATTTGGGGTCTGGCCATAGACATTAGCTGATGGTTCGACATTTGGGGTCTGGCTATAGACATTAGCTGATGGTTGGACATTGAGAGTCTGGCTGTAGACATTACCTGATGGTTGGACATTGGGGGGTCTTGTTGTAAACATTAACTTATGGTTAGACATTACGGGTCTGGCTGTAAACATTAGTTGATGGTTGAAAATTGGATCAGGAAGAGCATAGGAAATAAATAATGGCCATGGTACTGTATTACATTACATTCAGCCTCAATCCTTTTTGCCTCTATTCGCACAGAACGAACATTCACGGAGCTCTCCAGGCTGAAGGGCTCTGCAGATTGTTCATAAATAGACCCCTTACTATATTTTAATGTAATTTGAGTTAACTGTAAGCCAATTTAAAGCCCATTCACTGTCTTTCCCTGCTTCTTGCAGTCCGTCAGGTAATTGAAGAGATGCATTTTGTGAAAAGCCGGGATGATGATGAAACGACAAATCTCATCTGGAGCGATTGTGCAATACAGCATGAGAAGATTGCAGAGCTCAGGAATTATCAGGTATGGAAAGGACAGCAGAGAAATGTGAACCACGTAATTCATGATCCTATTCCTTGGATAGAAGGGTCAACTGAACATTAGTCATTTTTTTCATTTTGACTTTTGTCTTGAGGGTAAACCTAACAGTGGAATATAAGGTGGGGGGGGAGAAACAGGGGAGCTGAGACAAGTAGGAAATGTGCAGCAATCTACTGTTTTCATGGATTGGTTGGCTTTACAGTCACCAATGTGAGCTGAATAGTTGTGACCATATCTATGAAACACGGTTGGCCAGGTAACAAGTGGAATCTTTATCAAATGTTATCTCCATTTATGCGTGCCTAGCACAGCAGGAATACCAAAAATGGACCATATTGTTAAGCTTATGAGGTCCTTGTACAGTAACATGCTATTACACTATGCATCTATTTGTAGCACCTGGGGGAAGCCAATCAGGGGACTCAGGAAGAAAGACCAAACCCGAGCATGGAGCTTCAGTCAGTAAATAGTAGAAAGTACAATGACCATTTGTCCAATCTCAATGCAGTAAAGTCCGGGCTCATTCAGAGTGTGTGTCAGGGGAAAAAAAACAAAACATGCGCAGTACAGCTCTGAAATAGATGCTCATTTCCGCATGTTTTATTGCTTTAGAGACCCTAAAACTACCCATTAATCTACCAGAAATGCTCATAGCTCCTAATTTCCTGTTGCCTTTTTTGGACTGAAATTGCAAGGAATTGTGTCAGCCCTGCCCAGTTGTCTTCTGCTGAACTACAGAATGCTGCCCCCTCTCCTCATCTTCTCAACAAGGGTTTGTAGTCCAAATTAGGAACTGGGAGGGCTGGTTAGACCCCTTGAGATAACACAGAGCTCACATGACACTGGAATTCTGGTAGGATCGACAGATATTTTTTTACACTTATCAAACAGATATAACAAAACACTTTCAATGGTCTATTTATTTACCAGACCAAAAGGGAACTTATAAGAGAAGCCATTTGTTGAGGTTCACATATGCTTTAAAATAATGGATTCAACAGTAATTCATTTAAATTGAACCTTTCCAGAGGCAAATATGGAGGCTACCATTGCTGGCCTACTTCTGAAGATACTTGTTGCCTGGTTGTTGTTCTGACACTGGTAGGTGAGTCACCTGAAGCAACTATGGTGTGCAGATAAGAAAAATAGTAGGGATGCACCGATACCGGTTTTTCGGTATTGGGTACAAGTACCGATATTTATCTTTCGGTACTGGCCGATACCATATACCGATACCGGTACCTCCGTTAGCATGGAGCCGGCTTCCCGGCCAATCAGCATGGAGCCGGCTAAACAGCATGAAGCCGGCTTCCTGATTGTTTGGGAAGCCAGCTCCACGTTCCCTCGCAGCAGTTCCAGTATTCGGGGGTAAGTATCGGAGATTACTCGGCCAAATACTCGATTTCGCACCAATATTGATAATAGTATCGGTATCGGTATCGGTGCATCCCTAAAAAATAGTAGAAAGTCAAACGTGCTCTTCCACATCCTTGCTGTGGGTCAGTGACTTAAATTAGTAAAGCCAGAGGATTTACATGACAGCCAGACAGGTAAAGTTTGCAATGCTCAATGCTCCATGCTCATATATTAGATCAAGGGTAGACAACCTCAGCACTCAGACTGTGGTGAACGTACAAATCCCACCATGCCTCTGCCTCTGGGAATCATGCCTGTGGCTGTCAGAGTCTTGCAATGGCTCATGGGATATGTAGTTTCACCACAGCTGGAGTGCGAGGTTGCCTACCCCTGGGTTGGATGTTTATTGGTTACACCAGTAGGAATATATTTACCACTAATCCAGTTCCTTTAGCCTTTTGTTCATTAGACAATAATTCATAGAAATACCCCAATAAATGTATATTTCAGATGCCCAGTAATGTTGTGTAATGTATTTTTCCATGTCTATCCCAAGGCTTTGTATATGAAAAAAATTGCAGTTCTTCTATTGCCAGCCTATACAGGGCAGCAGGGGGCAATGCCTGTGGCCACTGTTTGCACAAGCCCCTGTGGGTGGGAAGAGTGCAGCACCTCTATCTATCATCCACAGCAACATTACATTTACAGACTTTTTAGTGGGCGGTATTGAGTGGGTGGAGCATTATTCCTGAACTCCTCCCCCATTATCATGCCTCAATTACTACTCTGGAGCAAGACTACCTGACATGAGCCAATTCTTACATAGAAATTGAAGGTAAAGAATTAAGACAAGAATTGCATTTTTAGACAACAATGCGCGTTACATGGCATTTTGTAGGTGGCCACAGTTCAGTTTATGTCACCTGATATTGGGTCAAGGGAACCTTCATTGGGGTTATGAGTTAAATAGGAAAAAGTTAACACACCCCAAAATGTTGCACTCAGGACTTTTTCCAGCGTAGTGAGAAGACAACGGGGTCTGTTTATAAATTATTCCCAGGGTGAAGGGTAACTTTAGTAAACTACATTGTGCAGATGAGGAAAATAGAGTATCTGTGAACGTTTGTTTTGTGTGGATCTATGCCAAAAGGATTGTTCTTTAGTTTTATTACAAGGCGGTGTATTTCCGATTGTCTTTTTTCAAACGTAATTCCACACGATGGCCACTGACTGGTGCTGTGGAGCATAGAAGATCAATACTTATTTTCTATGCTTTTCAGCACCATCTAGTGGCCATAATTTGGTATTACAAGAAAAATAAACATTCAAAAATACATTGCCTTGTAAAGAAACACCTAAAAATGTTCATTGTAGCATATATCCACACGGAACGAATGTTAATTGATATTCGCATGGCGAATAGCCCAACATGTTGCTGGTAATGGGTTTTATTGAAAACCATGAATTTTCTGATGTCCATGAATTCTGCCTGCAATAGAGATTTTCTGGTAACACATTTAGTGTGAATGATCCCTAAGTTCTTATTTGTTGCTTTGGGTTATGACCAGAGCCTCAAAGCAAGGCCATTATTGAGCCCCACCGGCTGCCGCACCTCAAAAACAATTTGTCTAGTGCAAGGCTTTTTTTACTTTTCAATCTGAGGTCCCAAATAAGGCCACGGGCATATGGGCACATGCGGCCATAATTGGACGATTCTAGGCCTCCTAGCTGCTGCATGGTCTATTGTAGCCATAGCCATGCCATTACTTATTAGTAGCAGTGTTACGCTTTAGGGTCAATTTATAATTCTTCTGGCCACTCTTATGCTTGGCAAATGCCATTCACATGGCATTCCCGACACTAGGTGGAGCCAATGAGCATAGGAATTTGATATTTAAGTATTTTTCCCAGTTTATAGCCAGGCGGAAGATTTATAAATGGTCCCCTTTGTGTTGCAGTATTGAATAAGCTTGGATCTAGCAACACTTGTATGTTGCATTTTAACTTGTGCTGGCTGTAGTATCAATGGGATATTTTTTTAAGGTCTTGAATATAATAACAGTACACTATTGGATGTGTTCAGTTATATATCTTAAAGGTATATCTAAACCCAAGAACATACATTTAATTTTTTGTAGATGACCAGTTTTTGGATGTGGTGACTGTATTAGGTTTGCTTTTTCATGCCAAGTACAGTTTTTGCAATATAGTAAAATACTTGTTTATCCTGCCAGAAATCCAGTGAGCATGTCATTTTCTGTGCACTGAACTGAAATTTCAGGCAATGTTATCAGCCTTCCTAGTTCTCTTACTGTGAACTACAGACTGCAGCAGGCTCTCTGAAATACAAAACAACCTCCCACCATGTTTTGGAGGAGAGGTGTTCTTTAGTCCAAATCATGAGAGAAGCCTAGGGTGACAATGCTGCTTCTCCGTAGATGCAGTGCAGTGAGTGAGCGTTGTCACCCTAGGACTGGAAGCCTGTTACCGGCAGAATCACCAGGTGAAACTAAAATGTAAAAAAACCTGAAAACAAACGCAGACACCTCATCTATGAAGTGATAAGCTGAAATATTAAAGGAGAACTATGGGGTTAAGGCTTTTCCCCATAGTTCTCCTTAGGGTAACGGGAGGACACAAACTAGCGTCCTCCCGTCACCCTAGGCTCAGTATACCATGAGCTGTAGCTCGCGGTATACTGAGACGCCGCAGCTGAAGTGGATCCCGACAATTGTTCCGGGATCCGTCCAGCTGCGTGACTGACAGCTGGCTCTGCCTATCTAGAGACAGAGCCAGCTGTACCCACCCCTCCCCCGTCCGATCCACCAGTCAGAGCTGGAGGATCGGAGCGGGAAGGGTGGAATCCAGCCCCTCCCCCGGCAGAGAGCCGTGACAGGATTGAGAAGTGAGCGAGCGCCGGTATGTGTTCGATCACCTCCCGATCTACTAAGCCGACCTGTGACAGTCTCATTGTCACAGGTCGGCTAGAACTATGAGGTGAGTGAAAATCACTCACCTCATAGTTCTCCTTTAAATTTTTGTTCTTGGGTTTGGATACACTTTAACTTGTACACAGAACAATGATGATATTGAAATTGTAAACGATGTCAGTGGGAGTCATTTCCTGAGTGGGTGCTAAGGTTTACAACTCTTAGCCTTGTAGAAGAAGTCTGCTCATGTATTATTCACCAGTGTTTTCTTCTCCTTATCATTTTATCATTTCAGAGGATTAACCATTTCCCCGGGATGGGAGAGATCTGTCGTAAGGACTGCCTTTCAAGAAACATGAACAAGTGAGTCTCCTAGGCTGATGTCACGTCAGTTGAGTAGGATACGGGTGTAGGGCAGCCATGTCATATTGGTGTTTTCTTACCTCTGATTTGCAGCCCCCATCCAAATATAACACCCAAGATGTAGTCATTCATAACTCTACGCTTCCTTACAAGGTTAAAGCCCAACTCTGGGCAGCAGGAAAAATGACCCCTGCAGTGGACTCTGTACTGCAAGGGTTAAATGCTCATTATATCTAGGGAGGATAGGACTAAGTGGCAATAATTACCATTATTGTTCAAGTGGTATTGTCAATCAGAGGGCGTGGTGTGCTGCAAATATTGAGTACTAGAACCTGTTTCACATCCACACAATGCCCTTATACTGTTAACAGGGCAGTTTTCACAAATTCCTCCCCTACAGTTTTTTTTATTCTTTCGCTTGGAACTATGTTCAGTTGTATTAAAACGGCTATGTGGGTTGTGTCTTTCAGAATGATCAAGTGTCAGCCTCATGAATATAGCTTTATTCCACGCACCTGGATATTCCCCGCGGAATACACTCAGTACCAAAACTACGTGAAAGAATTAAAGAAGAAGAGGAAACAGAAAACCTTTATCATCAAACCCGCCAATGGGGCAATGGGTCACGGGTAATCTCACATCCCATTACTATAGATCCTACACGGATTATGCGTTCTGTCTTATGAACATATTAAGATAACAGAAGTCACAATCAGTATTACTTTGCATAAAACCATAAGGGCTTTTATGGGGAGCAAGATGATACTCGTGTGGCTAGCTTTAGCAGAGTAGATGAATTTAAAGTGAATCTGTCCGCCATTCTAAACTTTTAAAAGCAAAAGTGCTGCTTAAGAGCAAATTCTTCAAGAGGACTGATATTGCCATTATGAGCTATAAAAGCTTCCTTGTGTGCTTCTTTAAAATTGTTTTACTTTGTTACAATGTCCCTGATATCCGCAACGACTGTCACTTCTCCATTCCCATGTGAAATTATCCCTAATGCAAATCCATCACATTTGAAACTGGATCACAGTGCTGGAGAACATTATGCAGCAATGCAGAAACTGGTTGTAACATTTCTCAATTCATACTTCCATTGCTGAGAAATATGTAGGAGGAAATCAGACATTTGGTGCTATATATATATATATA